>NC_139221.1:221578008-221780508 GCF_055691185.1 Crinia signifera
AATTTTTACAGGCTTTGCCCTGTGTGTGCACTACATTTAATTAAGGGGTTCTCCCATGAGCTGTAAAGGGGTGCTACTGTACTGGGGTGCTGTAGTAATTTTTAAATCCAAAAAGAAAGAAAAATAAATTCCTACAAGGGGCACTCAAAGATGACTGGATTTAATAATTGGTGTTTTTTGAACAATGTCAATAAAGTGTCCCAAGAAAATGTTAAAATGTAACTTTTAATAGATATACCATAAAACAAGCTGCAAAATATTTTTAAAAACAATTGTGAAAAAGTGCAATAGTGTTAAAGTGTGACAATAAATTTTAAAATAAAGCCATCTGTTTGTGTGTGGTCTTTTTATAGGTGAATACCTTATTCATAGAAAAGTGACAAAAAGTTTTTTGAATATATATTTATTATCACTGCTCCTCAATAGTTAATATGATTTCCCAAGAGAGTTATACATATATTTGTTCTCCCTTGCCAGCTGTTGTATAAGAAACTTGTATGTCTGCAGTATTTATCCGTTCTTAATACAATGTTGCAGTATTTTATGCCGAATGTTTGCATCAGTAGCTGTTTCGTTCTATTTCATTGATGGGAATGAATTATTAGAGCAGATTTATTGGATGATTGTACGGTAGCAGATAACCACTCGTAATCTCATGGGGTATTAAATTGCGGGGTTTATGGATTACTCCAATATAAGCCCCCGCAGGCCTTTTCTTTCCAAGAATATATTCTATAATGTATATTGATATAATATGATTATCGTTCATTGGATAATTTTATATAGAATATATTGGAAAATTGTCAGTCTATTCTTAGCAGTTATTTATTATTATTGGTATTGGTATATTTATGTTCCCAATGTTTATATCTCTGGGGGTTGGCTGGTTTTTACTGTGGGTTGATTGCAGACTTATTGGTGTATTTTGTCTAAGTCCACAAATGATTTTATTGTACCACTGCATATTGTCAGCACAATTAACCCTTGTGTTCCGCCTTTAATATTAAGCGGAATTTTGTATGACTGCCGCTTAATCTCTCATATATGTGGGGTGTTATCAACACATGGTATCATTACTATTGTCCATATATAATATTGATTATTAATGGAGATCTAAGAGAAATGTATATGCGATTATTGCTTATGCAGCTGCCACTTCTTACATCTCTTGTTAACTGTTCAAGAATAGACTGATTTTTTAGAATGTTGTAATGTGGACTGGTGTCTAGTTTTTTATATGTTTGTGTAAGTCCACAGTTAATTATTTTATTTAAATGTATTAGATTGGCGTGATTAACCCCTAAATTCTACCTTTGACATTGGGCAGTACTATGAGTGGTTACTGCTCATTTTCTCATATACGTGTATTGTTCTTTACAAATATTATGATTTCTATTACACACATATATGTCATCAACAATACTGATATTTCTAGAGAACTATGTAGAGTATATCTGCGGCTGTTTTTGAAACATCCGCCGCTCCCTGCGTCTCTAACCTGCTGCTTGCACGTGGTCCTGTCCTTACGGATCATGAAAGTCAGCCTTCAAGTTTCATTTAGCTCAGGTCAGCATTGAATATTAATAAATATATTGTCACAATTCTATATTTAGCTTAATGCTACCACACACATACATATAACAAATGGCTTAAAGTGGCCCGGACTGGTCACATTGCCACGTGTCCCATGTCAACCCTTCTATTCTGACGTACGTTTCGAATAAATGCTTAATCATAGGCCCTGGACCTATGATTAAGCGTTAATGCGAAACGTACATCAGGATAGAAGGGTGGACATGGGACACATGGCAATGTGACCAGTCCGACCCGCTATAAGCCATCTATTATATATATGTGTGTGGTAGCATTAAGCTAAACATAGAATTGTGACTATATATTTATTAATATTCAATGCTGACCTGAGCTAAATGAAACTTGAAGGCTGACTTGCATGATCCGTAAGGACAGGACCACGTGCAAGCAGCAAGTTAGAGACGCAGGGAGCGGCGGATGTTTCAAAAACAGCCGCAGATATACTCTCCATAGTTCTCTAGAAATATCAGTATTGTTGATGACATATATGTGTGTAATAGCAATCATACTATTTGTAAAGAACAATACACGTATATGAGAAAATGAGCAGTAACTGATCAAAGTACTGCCCAATATCAAAGGCAGAATTTAGGGGTTAATCACGCCAATCTAATACACTTAAATAAAATAATTAACTGTGGACTTACACAAACATATAAAAGACTAGACATCAGTCCACATTACAAGATTCTAATAAATCAGTCTATTCTTGAACAGTTCACGAGAGATGTAAGTGGCAACTGCATAAGCAATAACCGCATATACATTTTTCTTACATCTCCATTAATAAAACAAGGAAACACTTATTCCAAGAGAGGAAGAGAAAAAATAAGTACTCTAGGTGGGGGCACCCTTGTATCACAGGCAATAGGCTTGCTTGTATTGCTTATGTCTAAAACATAGGATTTTTATTGGGGAAATTATTAAAAAATATTTTTTAGTTGTAATGTTTTTCCTTGCCTCAGGATAGCGCTCTGCAAAATTAAAGGTTGATAGTATGGGTTTTCTTATTGCCTGGCAGCTAGTCACACAGGTCTCTGTGGCTTTCTGTGTGGCTGTTGTGATCCTCATATATCCCCAATAGATTGTACCAATGTGCAGGTAAGTTATTTCTGGGGGGTTTTATTCATAGGTCACGTCTGGAGAGGCAGTTGGATAGAGTAACCAGTTGCACGTATGTTATTGCAGAATCTATGTGTACCTGCCTTGCTGCTGTTTGGCCGACAGCAGAGTTTGGTACATATCTGCCGGTATGTGTGGTTAAGCTGGCTAGGTAGGTGAACAGAAGCAATGCGTGTGGGCTGATGGCACAAAAAACAATAATGAAAAAATATATCTGGGGGGGTCCGCTGGACGAGTCCAGTGGTTACCTTATCCCGTTGGTGTAGCGTGTGCCTGGAGCTCCTGACAGCCGCTGTACTGCTTGCTTCCTGGTGTGTCACTGTCTCTCAGCTGCGCACCGGTCACGTGTGTACACCACGTGGTCGGCGAATCCCGACGTACGTTTCACTGGGGTGCTTGGTCACGGGAGGTGTGGCTGTCTGCTGGGGGAACCCTGTTAGTTATTGTGGATTGCAGCCTATCATCAGCGTATTTGCGTGATTGGTGGCGGGGCCTGTCCTATTTGATCTCGGTAGCGCTAGCCAATCTGGTGTGGGGGCTTGGTTGCTCTGACCAGTCAGACTCCGGATTAAGGTTCCTTGGGTTTGTTTTAGTTGTGTAACAGAGACCTGAGTTATATGATAGACACTTAGTGATTTCTAGAGATATTATCGTTGTTATATTAATTGCACCGATAGAAAGTCTTTGTTATTTCAGAAGTCTCTTGTGTCTTTGTATGTTGTTTATTTCTTGTATGTCGGCTGCATGCTACTTTGGGTTACTCTCCGCAATTGGCCACAAGTTGTCAGATGTGGATATCTGAGGTTTTTCTTAAAAAATTTTTTTTATGAAAAAGGTTATGAAGGGGAAAAAAGGGGGAAATTAAAAAGGTTAGAAGCTTTCTTTAAAGTCCTTTGGCAGTCATTTTTTATAGGGTTCTGCACACAAGAACGTTGTTTGTATATGATGGCTCCGCAAGATAGGTTGTTTTGCTCCTTATCCTATGTGCTTCTTGTGATTCTTATAACTCCTTAAGTGGTGGTGAAGGTTAAGTGATTGGCCGGGGTGTATTGAATGTATTGTGCCAAAGTGAGAGTAAATAGAATGCTAATTATTACTGGTGACCTCTGTGAAATAGTAAAGGTGATGTTAGTGATAGCAATTATGTTATTAATAACAATAATGGACTGCAATAAGTGATTATGAGTATCATTCTTTATTGTGACATCAATTTGTATATATATAGACAGAGGTCCTAGTATGAGATACAATACCCGGTGTTCCTAGGTGGTCTCCCATCCTAGTACTAGCCGGGCCCTTTGCTGCTTAGCTTTTAAGGTCGGCAGAGTTTGGGAGATCCAGCACTGGATTGATCGTATTGAAATTGGTCTCCATCTGGTTTGTGGGATCCAAACATGGTGTCACAGTGAAGTGTCAATTGGCGCTTTGATAACTTAAAGGTGCAAAAAGATGTGTAACTCTAAAAAACAAATACATAACTAGTGCTCGGTGAGTTGAAAATTGCCATACTGAGTAGTGATGGACTGTGATGAAAATAGACTATAGTATGAATATATATGTTGCTTAGAAGCAGTAAGGATGCTGAGTAGGTAAGGGAGTGAAGATCAATGATTCTTTCTTCAATCTTCTTAAAGGAAGATGCCATAATTTATGTTTTCATTCATCCGAACTGGGTTGATTGTGTTGAGTTTAAAGATCCATTTGCTTTCTTTCCTGGCTAGGGTGTTGGTTAGATCCCCACCTCGTATTGCCAGGTTGACTTTATCCAGGCTGAGTACTTTGAGTCCTTTGTAATTGTCCTTATGTGTAGTGTGAAAATGGCGGGCTACAGTTGTTAGTTTTTTTCATTTTTGTCAGATCGGAGTTTGCGTTCCTTATTAGGTGCAAATCCAAAAAGGTGCTTGCTCTCTCCGTGAGGCCCCCAATTCTGGAGAGTATTGGGCGTCCGGGAGGATTTTGCATGTTCTTATGCACCTTGGGCAATAGATAAAATGTTGGGATTCTTGGATTGTCGTTCCATAGGTATTTATGTTCTATAGCAGTGATGGTTCCGTCTTGTGTCAATAATACCATGGTATTTTTGTTTGAAATTCTCCATGGGGTTGAAGACGAGTTGTTTGTAGCAGCGGGTATCATGTAGTTGGTGATGGGCCTCTTTGAGATAGTCCTCTTGTGCCCATAGGACCACATTCCCCCCCTTGTCAGAGGGTTTGATTACTACCTCCGTCCAGGTCTTCATCTCTTTTAGGGCTGCTCTTTCCTGTCGGTTGATGTTGTCCTTTCCATTTCTTGATGATATTTTTGTTGTGTGGATTTTATCAAATTCTTTTGAGACAGCTCTCATAAACACCTGGATTTCTGGGCTGATTTGTTCATTTGGGAAAAAAAGTAGATTTCTTTTTTTCCCCTTCAGATATCCACATCTGACAACTTGTGGCCAATTGCGGAGAGTAACCCAAAGTAGCATGCAGCAAACATACAAGAAATAAACAACATACAAAGACACAAGAGACTTCTGAAATAACAAAGACTTTCTATTGGTGCAATTAATATAACAACGATAATATCTCTAGAAATCACTAAGTGCCTATCATATAACTCAGGTCTCTGTTACACAACTAAAACAAACCCAAGGAATCTTAATCCGGAGCCTGACTGGTCAGGGCAACCAAGCCCCCACACCAGATTGGCTAGCGCTACCTAGATCCAATAGGACAGGCCCCACCACCAATCACGCAAATACGCTGATGATAGGCTGCAATCCACAATAACTAACAGGGTTCCCCCAGCAGACAGCCACACCTCCCGTGACCAAGCGCCCCAGCGAAACGTATATCGGGATTCGCCGACCACGTGGGGTACACACGTGACCGGCGCGCAGCTGAGAGAGAGTGACACACCAGGAAGCGAGCAGTACAGCGGCTGTCAGGAGCTCCGGGCACACGCTACACCAACGGGATAAGGTAACCGCTGGACTCGTCCAGAGGACCCCCCAGATATATTTTTTCATTATTGTTATTATTATTTGTGCCATCAGCCCACACACATTGCTTCTGCTCACCTACCTAGCCAGCTTAACCGCACATACTGGCAGATCTGTACCCAACTCTGCTGTCTGCCAAACAGCAGCAAGGAAGGTACACATAGATTCTGCAATAACATACGTGCAACTGGTTACTCTATCCAACTGCCTCTCCAGACGTGACCTATGATTAAAACCCCCAGAAATAACTTACCTGCACATTGGTACAATCTATTTGGGATATATGAGGATCACAACAGCCACACAGAGACCTGTGTGACTAGCTGCCAGGTAATAAGAAAGCCCATACTATCAACCTTTATAATTTTGCAGAGTGCTATCCTGAGACAAGGAAAAACATTACAACTAAATAATCTTTTTTAATAATTTCCCCAATAAAAATCCTATGTTTTAGACATAAGCAATACTAGCAAGCCTATTGTCTGTGATACAAGGGTGCCCCCACCCAGAGTACTTCATATACTCAGGGGATCACCACTGGCGGTCCAATAAAAAGGATACCACATATCTATCGATTTATTGGTGTTCAGGACCCATCTATCCATAACAGGATTTGTCACCAGTTTTTCACAGACTTTACACAATACCCTCACAACTTCAACTGGCAGATTACCACTGCCCAGTGCGGATCCAACTCTCCAAAATTCCCTTTCCCCCATCCCCCCCTTCGATACTGATCTCCATTAATAATCAATATTATATATGGACAACAGTAATGATACCATGTGTTGATAACACCCCACATATATAAGAGATTAAGCGGCAGTCATACAAAATACCGCTTAATATTAAAGGCAGAACACAAGGGTTAATTGTGCTGACAATACACAGTGGTACAATAGAATCATTTGTGGACTTAGACAAAATACACCAATAAGTCTGCAATCAACCCACAGTAAAAACTCCCAGAGATATAAACATTGGGAACATAAATATACCAATAGCCGTAAATAACTGCTAAGAATAGACTGACAATTTTCCAATTTATTCTATATAAAATTATCCAATGAACGATAATCATATTATATCAATATACATTATAGAATATATCCCTGGAAAGTAAAGGCGTGCGGGGGCTTATATTGGAGTGATCCATAAACCCCACAATTTAATACCCCGTGCGATTACAAGTGGTTATTTGCTACCGTACAATCATCCAATAAATCTGCTCAGGAACAATCACTCTGTAATGCTGTGTACACGCGGTCCGATTTCCTTTCCGATGTTGACGATATAGTCAACATCGGATCGGCATCGGGTGCAGATCGCAAGGGTTTTAACCCTTGCGATCCCGATCCGATCCCGATGCGCGTTCACATATCGGAAGCCAGAAAGTCTTGGCTGCCTTGTCTATATAGTGCAGATCTGCAGGGAGCGGCGGATGTTTCAAAAACAGCCGCAGATATAGGCGGAACCCAAGGGTTAATTGTGCTGACAATATGCAGTGGCACAATAAAATCATTTGTGGACTTAGACAAAATACACCAATAAGTCTGCAATCAACCCACAGTAAAAATCAGCCAACCCCCAGAGATATAAACATTGGGAACATAAATATACCAATAGCCGTAAATAACTGCTAAGAATAGACTGACAATTTTTCCAATATATTCTATATAAAATTATCCAATGAACGATAATCATATTATATCAATATACATTATAGAATATATTCTTGGAAAGAAAAGGCGTGCGGGGGCTTATATTGGAGTAATCCATAAACCCCGCAATTTAATACCCCGTGCGACTACAAGTGGTTATCTGCTACCGTACAATCATCCAATAAATCTGCTCAGGAACAATCACTCTGTAAGAGCTTCTATCACTGTTACCTCTAATAATTCATTCCCATCAATGAAATAGAACGATACAGCTACTGTTGCAAGCAGTCTGCATACAAAACTGCAACATTGTATTAAGAATGGATAAATACTGCAGACATACAAGTGTCTTATACAATAGCTGGCAAGGGAGAACAAATATATGTATAACTCCCTTGGGAAATCATATTAACTATTGAGGAGCAGTGATAATAAATATATATTCAAAAAACTTTTTGTCACTTTTCTATGAATAAGGTATTCACCTATAAGAAGACCACACGCAAACAGATGGCTTTATTTTAAAATTTATTGTCACACTTTAACACTATTGCACTTTTTCACAATTGTTTTTAAAAATATTTTGCAGCTTGTTTTATGGTATATCTATTAAAAGTTACATTTTTATATTTTCTTGGGACACTTTATTGACAATGTTCAAAAAATACCAATTATTAAATTCAGTCAGCTTTGAGTGACCCTTGTAGGAATTTCTTTTTCTTTCTTTTTGGGTTACATTTGTAAAGATGATTATCTAATAGGGAATATCTGACGGGTACATTTACAGACTGTGCGGATTAATCTCTCTGCTCAAGTAATTTTTAAATTGCAATTAATTAGCCGTGAAGACACACTGGAGAATAATTTGGGCACTGTGGGAGAGGGGTGCTGCCATACAAGGGTGCTGTAGCAGATATTAAATTGCAATGAAGACAGACTGTAGTAAAACAAAGACAGTTTGTACAAGGCCCAACTTAAACATTGCATTTTTTTCCTGCCAATATATTACATGTTTGCAAGCTTCACAAGCAGGGCCCTCCTACTTCTATATCGATCTGTTACTAGTACTACACTATCTGTTCTTCAGCATAACCTTTTAAGTATCTGAAATATTTTGGTTTCTCCACAAATTCTTTCCTTTATTTTTATTTTTTTTTACTATTATTTCTTTTTCTGTCCTCGCCTCCCTAGAGCTTACTACAATTTTTACAATATTTTTCACATGGAGAAACATGTCTTTTCTTTAGGAAGATTGGCACTTGAAACTTTTCACAAACATATAGTATTGCTAAAAGTTTATGTAATGTAAGAAACTGATTTTTCAACTATCAAAAAATGGTTGTACCTTGATAGTGCGTGATAAATATGAAGACAAAAAAGTAACAATTTTCTAATTTTGTGCTCTTAATATGAAACAACTTCCATTCATGAAAATACTAACTTGGAGGAAACTAGGTCACATTATTATATTATCAGAGACTCTAATGCCCCTTTCAGACCGCACTTTGGAAACGGTATATTGCCGTTTTTTACCGTTTTAAAACGGTAATCTGTGCGGTCTGAAAGGTGCAGATCCAATTAACCGTTTTGAAAATACAGTTTTTTCAAACCGGTTAAAATGCAGGGTCCTACCCATTTCAGACCCGGTATTTTGGGATCAAAATCGGGTCTGAAACAGTATTTAGGACCCAGCCAATGAGCTGGGTCCTAAATTCAGCGCAGTGAATATTGAATGAGCGCTCATTAAATATTCATAGCACTGGACACCCCCGCCGCCCCCGCGCGCGCAGGTTAACTTCCCCGACCCCCCGCAATGTGTTTAAGAAACACACACTCCCCCCCCCATCCCCCTCCGTGCAGCCAGTACCTTCCGTTGCAGATCCCGGCATTACTGTATGGACGGAGGCACTTATGAAAAAAAGTGTCTTTCTTAAAATGGCTGCCGCATAGGAAAATCAGTTTTAAAAAACTGTCTTTCGTATGGGGGCAGCCATTTTCCGAAAGTCACTTTTCTTATAAGAAAAGTGACTTTCGGAAAATGGCTTTCCCCATACGAAAGACAGTTTTTTAAAACTGGTTTTCCTATGCGGCAGCCATTTTAAGAAAGACACTTTTTTTCATAAGTGCATCCGTCCATACAGTAATGCCGGGATCTGGTACGGAAGGTACCGGCTGCACGGAGTGGGGGGAGGGGGGGTTCTTAAACACATGGGCGGGGTGGGTGATGTTAACCCTAGGGGGGGGGATGTTAACGCGCGTGGGGGAGGGGAGGTGATGTTAACTTTAGGGGGGGGGCGATGTTAGCCCTGGGGGTGGGGGGTGGGGGTGGTGGCGGTTATGTTAACCCTTGGGGGGGGTCGCGCTGAACACTGCACTGGCTTTGACCCTGTATTTGGAAAGTTTCCAAAAACGGGTCTGCCAGTGTCAAAAAAAGGCACTTAAACGGTAATATACCGCTTAAGAGTTGCGATGTGAAAGGGGTTTTACCTGGCAGACCCGTTTTTGGAAACGTTTTCAAATACAGGGTCAAAGCCAGTTATGCGGTCTGAAAGCAGCATAACCTTGTCTTGGATCCATGTTTTGATAGAACACCTAGTACTACTACTTATAGTATTAGTAAAATAATAAAGCTCCCTCTGCAGCGTTGCTTATTTTCTTATAAGAATATGATCTTTATGATACCTGGAGAGTTTATTCTCCTGCATCTAAGCACTACACACTTCTCTCTCGTGTATATATTATATACTCACATATAGACTTGATTCTACTAGATAGATGAACATTACAAAATACTTAAGATTTAAAAATTCTACCCATAGTAAGTCAGACCATGCTCCAGGTATATGGAACTCTTCCATCTATACCAAGGGTAGCCAACTCCAGTCCTCGAGAGCTACTAACAGTTCCCGTTTTCCAGCTCACCTCACAGGTGCACTCATTACTAACTAACATTTTAAAAAAGCCACAGGTGGAGCTAAATACTTCACTTGTGTTTCTGTGAGGAGACATGGAATATGTTTACTGTTGGTAGCTCTCGAGGACTGGAGTTGGCTACCCATGATCTAAACTTTTGCTAACACACAAAGATTATGGAGGTTATTTGAGTATTTGCTGTCTATGGGTGAAACTGTAAATGCTCTGTAAGATACTATTCAAATCTACTGAGCGACTAACCAAACAGTGGACATTTTGGTAACCACATGTTGATTTGCTTTTAAAGCAATCCTAATGGGATCCACTATCCAAATAGCACCTCAACTGAACAAAAAGTCCCTACAACAACACGTAGAAACTAAAATAGCCCAAGTTGATATTTTAAATAATACCTTTACTTCTCAAGACCTTAAAAAGGAATTGATTCTCTTGAGGAGTAAATTACAAAACTTACATATGGACCGAATGAAAAATGCTTTTAAAAAATTCAACAAAAATGATATACTTTAAGTTATAGAATTTAGCAGGTAAGCTTTGAGCACACCAAGCTACAGTAGGAATAGAATAAAAGTATTAGATATGTCTAATGGTGAAAAGCTTTTTAATCCCCTTGCAATAGTGAATCCCTTTGCAGAATACTACTCTAAAGATTATAATATCAGTAAAGATACTAAAGACAATCCCTCTATAGAAGACTGTATATCAAGATTTCATAAGGATTAAAAACTACCTTCTATGGCTCCAGAATTGTTATCTTCCATTATTGCCCCCTGGGCAGAACAGGAAGTAAAAATTTCCCATTAGGTGTATGCAAGTGGGAAAAGCAGCAGGCCAAGATGGGTTTACAAATTCTTTTTATAAATATTTTTCTGATTCTATGTTGTCTCCACTGACTTATTTAGCGATGTTTCTTCTGGAGCTCCCAATCCTAGGGAATTGATGGAAGCCCAAGTAGCTCTGCTGAAAACTGACATAACTGATTTATGTATAGGTTATTTCCACTGATTCCCCTACTGCTCCATTCAGAACAGGTAGGCTTTGTAATGCCGCAACACTCAAATGGTCTTTAACTTTATTAAATACATACAAAGAAGTACACTTAGCTTTTTGCCTCTAACTTGTTATGCTGAAAAGATCATCTTCATTGGCTGTATTGTCAAACAACTTTAGCAAATTTTAACTTTACCGGGAAAATTCTAAACTGTGTTTTCTCTATATAAAAATCCTATAGCCAGTTCATTTCGTATTGGATTTATATATGAAGCTTTCCAATATCAAACGGCCCTAAACAGGGATGCCCCATCTCACTTAGATGTATACATTTGCATGTATTGTTAGAAATTCTATTTCTTTCCGGGGTTTGAGTATCTTCTTCCGTATACAAAATATGTTTGTTTGTATATGACATATTGTTATTTGTAACTGACTAGGAATCTTCTCTCCCAGTTTACATAATATAATAGATAGATACAATGTAGCATCTTAATTTATCCTATACTTAATAAAATTAATCCTAATTTAAAATTGGAAACCATCATATTTTGTAAATGGTGCAGAAATGGTGGATGGAGGTGAAAGAGGCTTCTCTATATGATGACATTGTGAGAAATGTCAGACATACACATATCTTACGTGGACACCCCTAGACTCTAATCAGGTACAGTATGTGTGACAGTTTGTTCTTCTGCTTCTAATCTACATACTGAGGACCAGATGCACCAAGCTTAAAAAGTGATAAAGTGGAGGATGATAAACAACCAGCCAATTTGCCCCCAACTGCCACACTACAGACATAGTTTGAAAAATCTCAGTTGTGAGCTGTTTGGTTGTTTATTACATTCTGTTTTATCACATTTTAAAGCCTAAGTTCCCATACACTAGTAAGATTTATCTGCAGATCTGGCTGGTTAGAACAAAAACATGGTTATAGATGAGTGACAGTTTGTCAGTTTTCCAGCATTTCCAAGCAAATGGTCAACTGTCATTTGCTCTCATCCATAACCATGTTTTTGTTCCAACCAGCCAGATCTGAAGATAAATCTGCATGTGTATGGCCACCTTTAGTGCATCTGGCCCGGGTGAGAAGAGCTATTGACATGAGAGGCAGAAGAAGATGCCTGACTGATAGATAAGGAACTACCTGTCAAAAATTAAGGCCAAGTCCTGAGATTGTCCTTGCCACTGCTTGTGTTGAAAGGCAATTAAAACATTTTCTGCACTAAACTTTCCCCTTATTTGAAGTGTTTTGTTTTTTTACCAGTGTAAATTATTGTACTTATTTTTTATTTCAGGTGCCATGACTTTATGCCCTTGGGTATAAGCTGTGGTAAATTACATTGAAAGGCTAATGTCATAATGACTTGTGGGAGCAGCCAAAATGCTAGTATATGGTTACTGCTCCTGCTCTTCTCATGGCTTTGTTTTAACTTTAACAAAATAGCAATAAAAGTGGCAAATCAAATCACTTATATTATTATGTCAACTAAGGCACTTATACTGTATATATTATGTAAAAAAAAGTGCAGCGGTGTACAGTGTACACATTTTGTTTAAAAAAATAATTATTTTTTAAATGACAAAAAAAGCTGTACTGTAAGTCAAACCGTGTATGTTATTGTGACAACCAAGGCGTTTATATATTATTTCAACAAAGGTGATGTGGCCTACTGTGCATACAGCTTGCATTAAAAAAGCTTTTTTTAAAGGACAACAAAAGTAGCAAATCAAACCACTTATATTCTTAAATATCACCAAAGGTACTTATATACTGTATTAGGTCAACAAAAGTATACAGTGGCCTACAGCTTGCAAAGTCACAATACAGCACCAGTCTGACACACTTAGACAATAGATAAAAATTCAAATCCTGTACTATAAAAAATTATTAACAATGACTTGTTAAATGCCTTTACTGTAATCTAACTCATCCAATGTTAACATTAAGTACCAATGGAGTTTATGGACACAGCTCAGCCACTGGAGTGTATAGACATAGGGGGTTATTCTGGTTGATTCGCAAGGCTGCGAATTTGCAGCCTTGCAAGTCCACTAGAAGCCACCCTGCAAACCAGCCCCACCTTTGCTCGCCATGCTCATTTGAAATGGATGCAAATGGATGTTTAACGTAAGCGCTCATGAAACGCTGGGCATTCCCATGGGCGAGTCCCCTGGCCCACCACCCCACACCTCCCCACGACCCCCACCCGCAAGGTCGGGTGTGTGTACTCAGCAAACAGTCTGTGCGCCGTGGCCCCATATATGCACATGCATAGAAATGCACCACTGCATACGCATACACCCAACATCGGTCCCTTGTGGGATGCAAATGGACCTGAATAAGTCCATAGTGGATGCAGACACTGTAGGTCAGGTCAGCCAATGAAGTGTACAGACACAGTGGACATGCAGATAGGTAACCTCAACACAGCTACTGGAGTGTATGGACACAGTGAAGAAACAAGTCAGCTCAGACTGGAAAAAATACAATTATATAGTATTATTGGGCATAATAAAATACCCACATACAGCAGCTACAGGGGGAGTGAAGGGGGACAGCTGTCCCAGGCCCATCAATCTGAGGTGCCCCAAAACAGCCCCCCACCCCACTCAGTCTTACTGCCGCTCAGCTACCTCAGATCAGACAACAGCTCAGCTGCCTGGCACCTGCCTCCCGAGTACAGGGTAAGGGAGCGTGTCTGTGTGATATAGTGCAGGCCGCAGGGTGGGGGAGCGCTTCGATGTGATACAACGCAGGCTGCAGGTTGAGGGTCAGTGTGATAGAGTGCAGGCCACAGAGTGAGGGAGTGCATCCAGTTTATGTTCCAGCATGGGAAGGGGGTTAATGATATTTGATGGGATGGGGGGCCCCAGAGATAACAGTGTATGGGGCTCCAGGATTTATGTTGCCGAACCTGCAGCTATATCTAAAACTATCCAATCTTTAGGTTGGACATATCTGTTTCTTTGACTTTAGAGAGGTAGATCATAGTGCAATCCTAACTGATTTGGGACAACTACAGTTAATTACCTGAGATTTATTTGATGTGGCAGAGCAGCATAGAAGGGCTCATGTGATCTCAGACTCCTGCTATGCCACAGATTTAAATGGGACCCAGAATGGCCCTGTGGCTTCCTTTCACTTTAATGGGCCCTAGTTCCGATGTAAATGCTCATAGCATGCTGCAATGCATCGCGATCTCGCTATAGCAAAGCAGCTACAAAAATCAGCAAGGCTGTAGGGAGACACATCTGTAATTGGATATAATTGCACTTCACAATGTACACAAACATTCATAAAAACACAAAGATTCATACAAAAAATTCTGCTCAGAATATTTGTAAGCAGCAGAATTTTTGTATAAATGCTTCTGTTTTATTAATGTTTGTGTACATTGTAAATTGCAATGCTACTGTATGTAATTAATTATGTTTTTACTTGGCACTTTTAAGCACTCCCTTCTTGTAATAATAGCAATACTGTTTCTAATTGGCAGTTTTGAAAAGATAATGATCCAGGTTATCATACGGGAGCTGCTTGTTTATGACTCTAAGCTGCTCAGAGCAATTGTTTGTTATTGTGCCTAAATTTTATATTTATTAGTGAAGAAAATCACTTTATAAGTCAGGCCAGCAGCACTACAGTGGCAGATGGACAAAAGGGTCAGCCCAGCAGCATTGTAGTAGTAGTACGTTTATTTATAAGGCGCCGCAAAGTGTCCGCAGCGCCGTACATAGCAAACAGAAAAAAAAAAATTACAAGGTAACGTACAGGGTGTGTTGAAAAATACAGTATAAATAGGGGTATAGCTGGTAGAACTAAAATCAGCATCAGTTCAGAAGTAGGTGTGGAACTTGTCGAGGAGACTGAAGATGAAGTAGAGGAAGGGAAAAACAGGACAGGAGCACAGGTGAGGTAATGAGGTAGGGTGAGTACGTGAGGAAGGAGGACCCTACTCATAAGAGTTAACATACTAAAAATAGGTGGGTGGACGAACGAAATACAATAGGATAAGTAGGAACGGAGGGGAACGGAGGCAGGATAGGAGGATCAAAAGAGGTTAGGAGGAGGGATAGGCTAGTCGAAAAAAGTGGGTTTTGAAGGAGCGGTTGAAGGAGGTAAGGGAATCAGATAGCCTGATGGGTGGCGGGAGGTTGTTCCAGTGCAAGGGGGCAGCGCGAGAGAAGTCTTGGACACGGGAGTGGGAGGAGGTGATTAGGTGAGAGGTCAGTCGGCGGTCAGCGATGGAGCGAAGAGGACGGGAGGGAGTGTGGATAGAGATCAGTGAAGAGAGGTAGGGAGCTGTGGAGGAGGAGAGAGCCTTGTAGGTGGTGGTGAGGAGTTTAAAGAGAACTCGGAAAGGAATGGGGAGCCAGTGAAGAGATGTACAGGATGGATAGATACTGAAGGCCAGCTCAACCTGGAGTGGACCAATAATTCAGCTCAGCACTGTAGTGGAGTCGGCACATCAGAGGCTGAATGCTCTCTCTGGCATCTGCTAGACAAATCTGCAGGCACGTATATTAAATCCAAACCCTTGAGATCCAACGCCAACATGATGAGCTTTTCCCTCGGCTCCTGGTGGGTACCCTGGAGCTGGGACCCAGATCCCCTGGGATCCCTGAAATTTGGGTGGTCTCTGGTTATGGGAAACTGAGCCCACTCATGTCAACTAAAAATGTCTCCAACAGTGGGGGTTATTCAGATGTGATCGCTCAGTTCTGAATTCACCCCCGGACCTGGTGGGAAATTGCGCATGCGCAAAAATGCACATGTGAAAGCCCCCAAAGCAAACGCCATTGGCGAGTTTCACACTGACTGATGGCCGGGCGGGCAGGGGAGGTTGCTGGGGTCCGCCCAGTGTTTCATGGGTGTCCCCGCAAACATGGTGGCCGCGCCCATAGAAATGTTGGGTGGTCCTGTCAGAACGCAGGGGTGTCCAAGTATAGAAATACTTTTATTTACGAAGGGAGGAAAAATAATTTGATGGTGAGCGACCATTGAATTATTTAATCTCCTTGCGTACACATCCACTCGCATGCTAGTTCTTGAATTCACTGGGCAGAGCAGAACTATGTATTCATGGGCAGTGGTGCTCCCTCTATTACACTACAGAAAAAATATTGTATAGATTGTATTTGCAATGTCAGAAGACTAACATGGGCCAAATGTAACATGGGCCAACTATTGCACACTTGCATTTCCAACTAAATAACATGGGCCAAATGTAATAGGGTGAGAGTTTCAGAAAGAGAGATTTTTGGGAGAGTTTTCCCATTTTCTTAAAGCGGCAATCAATTACATGGCAAAATCAACCTGGTTTTGCAGTGTAATTGATTGCTGCTTTAAGAAAATGGGAAAACTCTCCCAAAATCTCTCACTTTCTGAAACTCTCACCCTATTACATTTGGCCCATGGTATTTAGTTGGAAATGCTAGTGTGCAATAGTTGTACATACTGCATAAAATATTACTTTGTTGGAATATGTGACCAGCATAATAAATGCCAATATAGCACAGGAGTGATAAAATCCTTAAAGGCGTTATGACATTGAAGTGAGTTAAGACATTAGTGAGACAAGTCAAAAATCATATTATGAGGTGTCCTGCCCTAATGGCTTGGACTCATTTTAGGTCTGGGTTGCAAAGCTTCAACAAAAAGTACATAGGGTTAAAACTATCCTGACAGTGATGGGCATGATGTAATTGCTAAAGTGGCATAATTTATTCATAGCATGCCATCCATAAAATTGAAAAATATGACAGAAAGAAGACAAAGGGCTTAATGCAAAAACAACACATGTGTCTCATTAACTGCTCCATACAGTAACAGTGGGGCAGATGTATTAAGCCTTAACAAGAGATAAATGAAAGGGTGATAAAGAGAGCTAAATGTCCAGCCAATCACCTGCTAACTACCATGTTACAGCCCGTGTTTGAAAAAAATCAGTAAGGATCTGATTGGCTGGACATTTATCTCTCTTTATCACCCTTGCATTTATCTCTTGTTAAGGCTTAATACATCTGCCCCAGTATGTGTAAAATCAATTTCTCTGTACTAGACATAGCTAAGTAATTATTTTTGAGGGACTTAAGACTTAGATTCAAGCACACACAACATCTTATCATTGCCTACTTACTACAAGTTGCATTTGCTTTACCTTACTAAACTTAATACTAAAATACTAATGCATGCCTCCCAATCTTCTTGTATGAACAATTATTTTCCAATCCAATGTACCCATCACAGTGCTGCCAATGCATTAATTCACTGTGAATGTGGCTGCTACACCAATTACCCCTATTAATTGCTTTAGGCCTGCTGCAATGCGCTGACAGTCAATACATCGACTGCCTCTGGTTTTACTTACAAAGCCGTTAATAATTCTGCAGCTGTTTCCTTCTTGAATATCCTCCAGTGACACCTGCTCTTGAAAGAGCTTTCTTTCTGTGTTTATACAAAAACAGCTGGCCGGCCAGAACACTCAACACACTTAATTGAAAATGTACATCCTATACAGTCATAGGTGGCTGCATGCACATTGGATTTTTTTCAATATATCTTGTGATAATCCTGAAAAACAGGCTCAAAAGTGCTATTCGTTTTTCCTGTGTTGTTTCCAAGTGACTCATATTGAATATGGGATGCTGCCCATAGCAACCAATCAGAATCTACTTTACTTCTTATTTATTTAGCACCTTCTAGAAGTTAATAGATAGAATCTAATTGGTTGTCCATAGCAACATTCCATCTTCAATAGAACTCCCATATTACCATACGGTATTGAAAGTTCCGGCAAAATATATCAGTATATACAGTAGTCAGGATGTAAAGTGGTCCAGGAGTGGTGGTGGAACTCATGTGCGTGCCGGAAGTAGTGGGCCGCAGGTGGAAGAGAATAATGAAGCCACCAGGTCCTTAGGAAGGGGGATTTCGGATGTGGCTGCATCGTCTATTGGTGTGGGTGGTGTTTTTCAGTTAAAAAACTATATATAGTAGGGCCATGGTGGAGGTAAAACTAGTCTCACACACACACACACACTATAATCCCCCTGACAGTAGTCAATGAAGGATAAGAACATTGGGCCGATTCTGAGTCAGACACAAATGTGGCAGTGGCTGCATCTTTTCCTGAAGATCTGTGTCTTTGTGCGAATGCCTCAGCTGATGATCTACTGCAATGCTCACTGGCAGTGGCACAAATCAAACTCTGTGCATTTAAGATGAACACTGGTCTTCAAAACTTGCACCAGCCCTATGGCAGGCACATTTTCTCTGGCTGAACATGGTGTCCTGTGTAAGTGGTTCTGCATTTTTGCAAGCAACCACTTATACGCCATGATAGGACAATGCCTGGCTAGTAACCACCCCCTAAGGAACTCTTTCCCAGAAATGTATATGTATAAATGTAAATAAATTAATTGTGTTTATATGTCATCCTTGGGTTCAGTTATGCATTAAGGGACAAGATTCTCTTCTGTGTATCCATATTACATGTTTGCTTATTACATGCACTGTAAAGACATTTAATTGGTCCTGGACCACCAGCCCAGGCTACCACTGCATGCCAGGGCACACAATTTAGAAACCAGTGGTTTAGCCTAATTAAAATATCCTCTTGTATATTTTAAATATAAAGCCAGAAGCAGGATATTTTTGAGTATTTGAGGCAAAAGGTTTTACACATTAGTATTATACAGTATCTTTGATCACATCGTTACTAATGATATAATTTTTAAGTACATTATAAAGGTTCTTAAATATTTTATTACCTTAGCAGAATCATAGTTGTTATATTATATTTCACTAAAATAATGTTTGGTAACAGTTTTCCTTTATTCTCTTTAGTTAGGATTTTATTGGTATTGTTTTGAACAATTTTTGATTTAGCCACCAACAGTACAACTCTTTCCATTTGCTCTGAAATTAGAAGGTTAAATTCCTCTTCAGTTTTAGGAGCAAACTCAAATCATGGTTTAGTGAAAGTTAGAAAGCCATTTTACAGGCAGCCAGTGAAGGGAGTAGAGAATGGGTGTTATCTGGTAGAGGGCACTGCAGTATTATAGGTGTAATGGTACAAATGCATGTATCACCAGGGACGTGCAGTCAGTGGGGTGTGGTATGAGGCTCCGACAGTGGGGATCCCGACAGTCAGTATCCCGACGTCGGGATCCCAACTGCCGGTGCTCTGACAGGGGTGCGAGCACAAAGAAGCCCCTTGCGGGCTCACTGCGCTTGCTTGTAGTGGCTCTCTACACTCGCAACAGGTTCTATTCTCCCTCTATGGGGTCATGGTCTGTGAGTCAGGATCCCCCCTGTCGGAGCACCGGCAGTCGATATCCCGATGTTGGGATACTGACTGTCGGGATCCCCTCTGTCGGAGCACCATCCGGCACCCCAGTCAGGGGAGGCAGTGCTTTCCCTGTAATGTAATTTTGTTTCAAATTATACAAAGAATATACCTATGACACATATTCTGTATGTACATTATTTAGAAAACACGATAAGCAGCGCCTCCACTAACAAGTGCAAGGGGATGAAGTGAGTTACGGGGCTAAGCCGTGGGCTAAAATAGGCCATAAAAAATTGTAAAAGCGCATTTCTAGAAGTGCTTTATTGACAAGTGTTGCTGTGATTGGACAGCAGATCCAGCTCCTGTCCAATCACAGCAGACCCTGTCATTTAAGTTTCTAGTAGTGCCACTTTTATCTGGATATCCCCTGTTGCCCCTGCTCGCCTGGTGAGGGTTTTTTTTCCCACTGAGGGTAGGGAGTGTTCAGTGGCGGCGCTTTTGGGGTGACGGCGGAACAGGAGGGTCGGCGGGGGTGGGGGGCGGCTACTTTGCGGTGCCTATCCTTGCCCAGCCACCAGCGCATATCACTGTATCCCTTTAGGCAAATTTTCTCAGGGAATTAAGCGGGTGATTTAATGGACAAAACCATGTGCAATGCAGGTGGGGCTGATGTAACCTGTGCAGAGAGAGTTACATTTAAGCAAATTATGTTTCTGTGCAGAGTAAATACTGGCTGCTTTATTTTTACACTGCAATATAGATTTAAGTTTGAGCATTCCCCACCCAAATTTAATTCTCTCTGCTCATATTACATCAGCCCCACCTGTGGTGCACATGGTTTTGACCATTATAGAAGGAGTTTGCTTTTGCAAACCACACCCTAATTACTTGATTCTGGCTATGTTACTCAGATGAAAGAGTGAGGATTTAATTGTGTCTAATTCCTAATGGTTAAGTTTCAAGCCAATATTAAATGCAACCCCAAGTGTAAGTCCAATTGGTTTCCTAAGATGCATGGTGAGTTCCTATCATGAGGCCCTATATTTTATCAGTATTCAGTTGCAGCCAACTGGCACCTAAATGTTGGTATTGGGTTCTCAGTGTTCTCAGAGCAAAGGACAGCTACAGTTGTATTTTATCTGCAAAGCAGTTGAAGACTAGGTATTGACATATGCATATTTCACCAAAGAAATAAGAGAATAAAGTCCATATAACCATTGCTATAGCACAAAGTAATTTTGCCATCAGAAGATCATTAAGCACACATACCAGGGCTGTTTCAGTATTAGGGGACCAATTTAGACTTGTTCACACAGGTTTGAATTTGTGCCCATCACCGATGGTGGGTATCTGCACATGCACGATAATGTTTAACCCCCACAGCAAGTGCCTTTGGCGGATTTTTATTGATTGACAGGCAAGAGGTGTTGCAGGGTGGGCACACAGCAATTCATGGGTGTGCTCAGGGACAGACATCTGATGTTACAAGACCTCAGTACCCACCTTCAAATCGGCCATCAGCGTTCCTTTAAAAAGTAAGTCCTGGCTTACTTTTTAAAGTGGAAACGGGTTGATATTCAAGGGAGAATATCAGGAAAGAAACTCCCGGGTGGGGCACTGCCTTCTATAATATAAACGTATCAGTCTAAAATATCAACTTTATTAATACTAAAATTGATCCTGTTAATGGATCAAGAGACGAACATGAGACGAGGACATACAGATAACATGAATAGAAAAAATTGAGAAAAGATCGTGAAAATATGATATCTGGGTCTGAAAATGGGCTAAATGCCTCTGTTCAATATGGCTGTAATATCAGCGTATTCCTGTAAAGGATTATTTCAGACTAAGCACGTCTTCAATTAACCATATTGGTTATCATAAGCACATATCTAATAAATGCGTAACAAATGGCACACTGTCTGGCAGTACAACTTATTGTTATCTTAATTACTTTCTAATGGTCGAAAACTGTGTATAATCTCACTCTAATTGGACTGCAAGATCCAAGAGAAATTGAGAATTGTGGTGAAGTACCTGGGTTGAAAATGCTCGCCTAGTGGCTGCTGCCTGTGCATATGATGGCAACCGGACAACTGCACAGTTGAGCGGACTCTGCGAGCGTCACAGGTACAGGAGTTAAGACAAAAAGGAGGTTTCTGCTGTCTCCAGGGGTGACCAACCTGGCCCTGTTATACAGTGACAGCGCAGAGTCAGGTAATGGGTCCCCTGGGGATGAGAGAACCCCGACTATGGGAGATGCCAGAAAAGAAGAGCAATTTCACTTTAATCCCAGGTATACGCTACTGTCCAGTGTGTACGCATGTAGACGTAGTGAACAATGGTTGAGCGGTATATCTGGGTAGTGAATTGCAGAAGGAAGCACAGGGTGCACTCTGGTATTGTTCCTAGTGGGTCGCTGCTATACCGTGCAAAGGTAGTAAAAAAGGAGGAGATTTCAGAAAATGCACAATCTGTACTTCACATAAGACTGAATATCTTGCTCTAATTGGCCGCAAGCCCAAGAAAGAAATGGGCTAACAAAAATTTTATACAACTCCCAGTCAGATGGATATCTATGATAGAATATACACAATGGTTTAGAATGCAGTCCTGGTCTGTAGTCTTGTGTCGGCACACACTATGTGTCGACCTTACCCAAATACACTATATTCAATGTTGAAATTTTTGATGAATGGAGGGAACAAGTCCCACGTATGTGACAGGGTGAGAATATATATGAAGGAAAGAATCCCCTATAAATACGGAGTCACACTTTAAAACCTTAAGTCAATCAATACATTCAAATATAGCATAAACTGGTATAGGCAGGGTGACAGGGTGGGGTAATTGGAGAGAGAAATCCTCCATGCAATACAGGTTCACAATTTAGTGCATGCAACTCCCAGTCAGATGGATATCTATGGTGGAATATACACTATGGTTTAGAGTGCAGTCCTGGTCTGTAGTCTTGTGTCGGCACACACAAATATATTTTCACCCTGTCACATACGTGGGACTTGTTCCCTCCACTCATCAAAAATTTTCAACATTGAATATAGTGTATTTGGGTAAGGTCGACACATAGTGTGTGCCGACACAAGACTACAGACCAGGACTGCACTCTAAACCATAGTGTATATTCCACCATAGATATCCATCTGACTGGGAGTTGCATGCACTAAATTGTGAACCTGTATTGCATGGAGGATTTCTCTCTCCAATTACCCCACCCTGTCACCCTGCCTATACCAGTTTATGCTATATTTGAATGTATTGATTGACTTAAGGTTTTAAAGTGTGACTCCGTATTTATAGGGGATTCTTTCCTTCATATATATTCTCACCCTGTCACATACGTGGGACTTGTTCCCTCCATTCATCAAAAATTTCAACATTGAATATAGTGTATTTGGGTAAGGTCGACACATAGTGTGTGCCGACACAAGACTACAGACCAGGACTGCATTCTAAACCATTGTGTATATTCTATCATAGATATCCATCTGACTGGGAGTTGTATAAAATTTTTGTTAGCCCATTTCTTTCTTGGGCTTGCGGCCAATTAGAGCAAGATATTCAGTCTTATGTGAAGTACAGATTGTGCATTTTCTGAAATCTCCTCCTTTTTTACTACCTTTGCACGGTATAGCAGCGACCCACTAGGAACAATACCAGAGTGCACCCTGTGCTTCCTTCTGCAATTCACTACCCAGATATACCGCTCAACCATTGTTCACTACGTCTACATGCGTACACACTGGACAGTAGCGTATACCTGGGATTAAAGTGAAATTGCTCTTCTTTTCTGGCATCTCCCATAGTCGGGGTTCTCTCATCCCCAGGGGACCCATTACCTGACTCTGCGCTGTCACTGTATAACAGGGCCAGGTTGGTCACCCCTGGAGACAGCAGAAACCTCCTTTTTGTCTTAACTCCTGTACCTGTGACGCTCGCAGAGTCCGCTCAACTGTGCAGTTGTCCGGTTGCCATCATATGCACAGGCAGCAGCCACTAGGCGAGCATTTTCAACCCAGGTACTTCACCACAATTCTCAATTTCTCTTGGATCTTGCAGTCCAATTAGAGTGAGATTATACACAGTTTTCGACCATTAGAAAGTAATTAAGATAACAATAAGTTGTACTGCCAGACAGTGTGCCATTTGTTACGCATTTATTAGATATGTGCTTATGATAACCAATATGGTTAATTGAAGACG
Organism: Crinia signifera; assembly: GCF_055691185.1. NCBI lineage: Eukaryota > Metazoa > Chordata > Amphibia > Anura > Myobatrachidae > Crinia > Crinia signifera. Next base: position 221,601,816 of record NC_139221.1, read on the forward strand.
TGCTTAGTCTGAAATAATCCTTTACAGGAATACGCTGATATTACAGCCATATTGAACAGAGGCATTTAGCCCATTTTCAGACCCAGATATCATATTTTCACGATCTTTTCTCAATTTTTTCTATTCATGTTATCTGTATGTCCTCGTCTCATGTTCGTCTCTTGATCCATTAACAGGATCAATTTTAGTATTAATAAAGTTGATATTTTAGACTGATACGTTTATATTATAGAAGGCAGTGCCCCACCCGGGAGTTTCTTTCCTGATATTCTCCCTTGAATATCAACCCGTTTCCAATTGTACTTACCATACTCCCCGGGAGCACCTCCACAACGAGATTATAACATAATTTACTCACTCACATGTTGACTGGAGTTTAACCTTCTTACCTGCTAGCAAATTAGTCCTGTGCACCTGGCCCCCATCCCCTCCCCCTTTCCCCATTTTTCCTCTTACTTTTTAAAGTGAACAGAGAAAAAAATCCATCAAATGACTGTTTGCCAGGGTACAATGATACTCTTATGTTCCGTTAGTGTTTATATCCAAGGGTTTGTCTTCAGAACTTCCCCTCCATGGTGAGCATTCCCAGGTTTTACCTTTTTATGTCTCCCAGTGGTTGCCATCTGTGAATTTAGGTTTCTGGTGTATACATATGGATTAATGTTTTTTCGATTGATACTTTTTTAAATAATAAACTTTTTTGGACCAATTCCTGAGAGTACGTATATGATAAAAGATGCCTTGATGTGAGGAGTTATATACATATGAATGTAAGCATACAAGTAAGAACACGTATTTGAAAATAAACTTTGATGTGCTTAACATATACTGTTTGCATGGAAGCATACATGTACGAATACTATATGATTGGTGGCATGTGGTGAACCTGTAATAAATCAGCAAAGCAGATCACGTAGAAAAAGAGTGGTGTGAAGGGACCATATTCTTCTGGAAACCCCATTCGGAGCAGACATTTTCACTAAAATTGGACTACACATTGTTTTTCTTTTATGTTTTATTACATGTCCCTTATAGAGGGAACGTTCTGACATGTCCCTTATAGAGGGAACATTTTGAAGACAAACCCTTGTAGATATACACTAATGAATGTAAGAGTATCATTGTACCCTTGTGTTTGATCCTAACAGTGGGGTGCTATACCTGTTTATATATTTTCATTCGTGTACATTTTGTCCCAGGTTGATAACACGTAAGTAGTTGCTGCCCCATCTCAGCGCCATAGATCGTATTCATTTATATTCTAAATGTGCAATGTTGGTGGCCACCAGGAGGGGAACAGTCAGAACACCAGTACCTTGCAGTGTTTTTTGCTAATTGAGTTGTTCATGAAAGTCATCAATGAGAGAAACAGCTGTTTAACCTCAGTTAGGATAACCAGATATTGTCCAATTTTGCCAATTTTGTCTGTGACCAGAATTGTCTGTGAGCAGGGCCGGCGCCACCACTAGGCAGGACTAGGCATTTGCCTAGGGCGCCGGCCACTGGAGGGCGGTACTGAGCCTGGCGTGAAGCAAAGCTGTCCCCCGCGCGTGCCGCCCGCTCTCTGCTGGGGGATTTCAGCGAGGACTCGCAGCACCCGGAAGCTGCATATCGCGGCTTCCAACAGCAGGTACAGCGCTCCGGGGGGTGCAGGCGCCCACCGCAGTATCGGCCGCAAACCCCCCCCCCCTGCCATGCCGCAGCAAGTATCGTCCGCACCCTCCCCACACACACACACCCCCCCCGGCGGGCGGCGCAGGTTTTTTTTTGCCTGGGGCGGGGGGCTTGCACCGGCCCTGTCTGTGAGGGGCACAGAGCAATTCCCTGGTGGGCCCCACTGCCTGGGGTGGCTCCACCCCCTCCTCTAGGGAACAGGCTACGGACTGTGCACGTGGTATAAACAAATGAGAAGTTTGGTAAAGCATTTCTTGGCATTACCAAGCAATAACATCTGAATTAAGGTTCTGTCAGATGGTTCTGTCAGATACTATCCCCATTGTACTCATTCTGAGAGCAAGTAGTGCAAATGCAGTGTAACTAGACTGGCAAATGTCCAGGGACCCACAAAGTAAAAGAGGCCCACAGAGCTCTGCCTTCATGCTCATGTGCCTGGATAGGCCTTAAGCCACTGTCTAGATTTTAGGACTCCCAGATCATCACCTGCCGGAACCTTGACAATGCTGCTGCCTGTTGGGGCCCTTCAGACCACCCTCTGTCTGACGCTTACCTGAGGAAACTTCTCTGTCATTGGTGTCTGGTTGGTGTGTCGGTCCCCTGGGAGTGCCAATGAACTACATTCTATACTGCTCCCTCCTTCTCTGCAGATACATGTGTAGACCTAGGGATTGCAGAAATCAAATAAGAGGTCCACCTTGTAAGTTTACTTTATTTTTGCTGCTATTCTACATCCTGTCCTGTGATAATAATTACACAAATTTTTTTTTTTACTTTTCTCGTGATCCGTCTTTTTCAACTCTAATAACATTATCCCCGTACGCCCTGAAAGTTGTGCTTTGTTGCTTTTAACCTGATCCTACGTTCCACAATGCCCTAGGGGTAATTCCACCCTACAAAAATACAGACAAAGGCAGGCAGACTCAGACAGAGGAACAGATGAGAGAGAGATTGTTAGCAGTCAGTGAGAAACTGAAACTATTCCTCAATGCAAATAAGAACTCATGAACAAAGCACAATTTTTCTCAGACACTAATTGGTTTATTAATGGAAAGTTAAAATCGCTTATACAAGTCCTTGCAAAAATATCACATGGAAAAGCCTGATACATAAGTAACATATATATGCTATAGATATGGAAAAGTATCTGGAAAAGTGATTATTATTTAAAACACCAGCTATTGACCTTGAATATGAGACTTTGCTCGCACAACTGGGGCCAATTTACAATTTGTAAAATAACGTATGCATTTTCCATACATAAGCATTTTTTATTTGTGTGTGTACAGATACCAGGAGACACTATTATTATAAATATATTTATGTGTTACTTCAGCTTTCAGTAGTTTCACGATACAATAACGTTGTTTCCACTGTTCTATTGAACTGAAGAAATAAAATCTAATTCCCCATTACAAATTGTGTAACGTAAGTGGAACTTCCATCTTCTACTTATCTTGAATTTTCTTTCCATTACAAAAAATATAGAATACACTGCAACAGCAATGGTTTTTAACAATGGTTATTAAAACTGAATACAAAGTGCTGTAATCCAAAAGCCAGTTTAACTGCAGGAATTGAAACTATTCATCTGTTCATTGACTGTCTTTTCATACATTTGGTAGATAGTGTAGCCATGTCTTGTTCTGTCAATAAAATACGGGTAAAGCAATTGCTTAGAAATTCACAAATAAGATTGGGGAGACTTACTAAATGGTGATTATATAAAACTACAGTTTTGTGGGGTTGTTTTAGTAGTAGGTGTTGTAAAGGTCACACTGATAAAAAAAAAATCACAACAAAAAATAACTACGCAAAGTCTCACTTTAAAAATAGTGGTACTTGTTTCCTAGCACGGCGCCCATCGCATCACATACCATAAGGCATACGATGGTGTGTGATGCGATGCGATGTTACGCGATGGCAGCCGATGTTATACAATTTTAAATTGTATACCATCGCATTGTATGCCATTGTATGCCATATACAATGGTATACGATTTAAAATTGTATAAGCACCCTAATGGGTGTTTTCAATGTTAAATGTGCCCCCTATAAGATAATGAATTGTATAAGCACCGTAATGGGGGCTTACAATGTTAAAAGCACCCCCACACCACCCCCACTATCAACCCCAACCCGAAGTGTGGCAAGCGCAGCGCGCCTGCGGGGGGTGGCGGTAAGCGTCCTCCGACCTTTTCATACCCCCACTATCCATGTCGGCGTAGAGTTGATTTTATATAGTGTGGCGAGCAAAGTGAGCCACCGTGCCCGAAGAGTGATAAGCGCAGCGAGCCCCGCGATGGGACGCAAAACACATGTAAAGTAATACGCCTCCCCTCGCGGGGCTCGCTGCACTCGCCGTGCTTCGGGCTCGGTGACTCGCTGCGCTCGCCACACTATATAAAATCAACTCCACGCCGACGTGGATAGTGGGGGTATGAAAAGGTCGGAGGACGCGTACCGCTGCCCCTCGCGGGCTCGCTGCGCTCGCCGCGCTTCGGGTTGGCGTTGATAGTGGGGATGACGTGGGGGTGAATTTAACATTGTAAGCACCAATTAGGGTGCTTATACAATTAAAAATCGTATAGGGGCTTATACAATTTAAAATTGCATCGCATGCGGGCATATGGCATGCGATGCAATGTCATACAACTTAATATCGTCGGCGCCATGCTAGGAAACAAGTACCAAAATATCTTCCCTAATTTTTAACTTCTGAACACTTCAAAATTGATAAATAGGTAACTTGCAAGACATCAGTATACAGTGGGCCAGATGTACTAACCTTAAAAAGTGATACAATGGAGAGTGATAAACCAACAGCCAATCAGATCCTAACTGCCATGTCACAGGCTGTTTTTGAAAAATGACAGGTAGTTTATCACTCTCTTTTTTATCACTTTTCAAGGCTTTGTACATCTCGCCCAGTATGGGCTGGCTGTTACAAACAAGATAACTCCTAGGTGTGCTAAACCCGGTGTCCTGGCTGCTTAGCAACTGCTGGAAGACACTTCAGGCTGAACTAGGACATCTGGGAGCAGAAGTGAAGCTACCAGCATCGTGTGTGATAGCCATACGAGTGTTCGAGTCAGACCATCTGGGAGCGGAAGAGACGCCCCGACCCCATTGCCTAGAGACTGTCGGGAGCCAGAGCATCCTATTCCTAACATGTATAGCCTGAAGTGGCAGTAGCGAAAAGATAGTTAGTGACAGTAACAAACTAATTGGATTGCATGCAATTCTGCATCTAAAGTCACTTAATGGGTACACAATGGAGTCACTTAATGGGTACACAATGGAGCAATTCTTATGTAATAAAAAAAGTTACCTCTGACTAAGATGTTGCTGTTTGTGGTAAATATTCTATAACAAATATACATAATATATAAATAAAAAAATATTAATTAGGTTTTTAACATAGGTTATTGGAATTGGGGGGCAAAGGGCAGCTCCCCATCAAAATATTTGAGAGGTGCCATTCACAGTAATGGGTCAAGGGCAATCTACAGCTGTGCTGCACCCTTCTCACTTCCCACTTCATATGTTCCTTACCTTTTCCTGCTCCTAGCATTGTTCTCCACTTTGTCAGCTTCTCTTTGCCCTCCCAGCCCCTTCCCTCACAGCACCCTCTGTCCTCCCCAATTCCAACTGGGTTCAGCTAAAAATGTATGCTGTAAAGTCTGAACTTTGATCCATAGGATTGCGTTGTTGTGTATGTTCCTGGTCACATTTGGGTGCAGCTAGAAGATAGATTACATTTTAGATAGAAACATTTTCTTCTTCAAGTAAAAAGACAGATTGCTTTATAATTTCATTTTATGTACATATACTGATTATTTAAATCCCTTCCCCTGCCTTTTGGTTAAATTTTGGGAAAAATAAGATTAAAAAAACACCTATTGATGATTAAAATTATTTTTTTTTCACTGAGACTGCAATATATACAATCAGTGGCATACCTATAACAAGCCCTGCAAACAATTTTTCAATACTTTCCCTCCATAGTCCCATATTAGCTGCATTTTCCCATCGTTTCACACATGCGCAGAAGGAAAATCACCACCATGAAAATGGCACAGTGGACATATTTCCAGAGACCTGTGCATGCGTACTAGACTCTAGGACAATGCTAGGGTCCATTACTGACCCGAGTGCACCCGAGTCTATTACTCCGGTAGCTCGAGAGGTAGTGACCAAGATGGAGATTATTCATAAACCTCCTCCTCTCTAGATGTGCCGCTGTATACAATATTAAAAAGTGATAATTGCTGGTTGTACTAAGAGATACCCAGTACCTGCACCATTTTGATGGTCTGATTCAGGGGTTCTCAAACTTGGTCCTCAGGATCCCACACAGTTCACGGTTTCCAGGTCACCCAGCAGGTGCACAGGTGCATTCATTGTTCATTTACAAATTTTAAAGAATCCACAGGTGGAGCTAATTATTTCACTTGTGATTCTGTGAGGAGACCTGCAAAATATGCGTTGTGTGGGGTCCTGAGGACCGAGTTTGAGAACCTGCGGTTTGATTTTTCATTTTTTTTTTTTTTTTTCAGAAACACAAAGAAACATCAGTAAAATAGTTCCAGAAGTAAATAAAATACAGACTATTGCTGAGTGTGGAAGCTACCATTTCTCAGAAAGAACTGTTTTTAAATTGAATATTTGATGGAAATATAGTAGTTACATAATTTGTGAAGTTGAAATAAGACATTTGTCGGTACTCTTTACCTAGATGGGCGCCAGCGATTGAAATCGCGGTCGTCGGGGGTAAAAATCGCGGTCATCACGGTCATCGCGGGCATAGCGGGTAAATCGGGATGGCCGCGATGACCGCGATGACCGCGATTTTTCCATAGGGAACAATGTTAAAAAGGCTGATTGACCGCGATTTTACTGTTAAATGCCTCAATGGACCCGATTTGGCCATAGGAATCAATGTTAAATGGGCCACAGAGCCCAAATAGGCACAATTAACCCTTAAATGTCCCCCCCAATTTTTTACGCCACCCCACGATCCACGCCAACCCGAAGCGTGGCGAGCGCAGCGAGCCCGCGAGGGGCGGCGGTACGCGTCCTCCGACCTTTTCATGCCCTACTATCCACTAGGGCGTGGAGTGAGAATAGAATAGTGTGGCGAGCGCAGCGAGCCACCGAGCCCGAAGCGTGGCGAGCGGACGCGGATACCTTCACAGGTAGACGCGTCCCCTCGCGGGCTTCACAGGTGTCGGCGTTGCCACGGACACCTGTGAAGCCCGCGAGGGGACGCGTATAACTGTGAAGGTATCCGCGTCCCCTCGCGGGGCTCGCTGCGCTCGCCACGCTTCGGGCTCGGTGGCTCGCTGCGCTCCCCACACTATTATATTCTCACTCCACGCCCTAGTGGATAGTAGGGCATGAAAAGGTCGGAGGACGCGTACCGCCGCCCCTCGCGGGCTCGCTGCGCTCGCCACGCTTCGGGTTGGCGTGGATCGTGGGGTGGCGTTAAAAATTTGGGGGGACATTTAAGGGTTAATGGGCTCTGTGGCCCATTTAACATTGATTCCTATGGCCAAATCGGGTCCATTGAGCCATTTAACAGTAAAATCGGGTCCATCGCGCCTTTTAACATTGATTCCTATGGTAAATCGGGAGCATCGCGTCGCGGGCATCGCGGGTACATTTATGGCCGGCCGCGACGCGACCGACACGATTTCCATGTTTAACATGGGTTTCAATGGGAAATCGCGGCCATCACGTCGGTCGCGTCGCGGTCAGACATAAATGTACCCGCGATGACCGCGACGGGCGCCCAACTAAGTAAAGAGTACCCATTTGTCAATAGAGTTCACCCTGAGTTCAACCTATATTAAATATACGTTTGTAATTTCACCTAGTCTAGTCAAGGTAACCCTAATTATGACTTAAGTAAGTAGTTTTAAGCTAGATGTCCCTGTTATTAGTGATCATTGTTTTACTGACCGGTCCCCTAAAGTACATTACCCTGAGGGTTGTAACCCTGTATGTTTTTAGCCACTACAAATGTGTCTATACCTCTTTTAAATGTATTTAATGAATCTGCTAACACTACTTCATTTGTCAGAGTATTCCAGCTCCTGTTTGGTATTAGTCTGTTATGTATGTATACTGTATGGGAGCAGCGGTTATCGGAAACAAATTCCTCGTGTATTGTGTATTGTGTGCACTGATATACTTGGCAATAAAGTGATTCTGATTCTGATTAACTGCCTTGACTGTAAATACTTAATAGATAATAAAGCAATGAAAAATGAAGTCAATTTTATATATATGTCTCTAGGCAGGTAACGTAAACTTCCAAGTGCCACAGGATTATCTATGGTTCCATGTATTTTGCCACAAAATGTGCAGTACCCAGACAGTTAGAGCAGAGGTGGTAAAGAACCCCCACAGAGTACCGGACTGCTGCTGCTTATACCCTGGGTCCGAGTGATGTAATATCTCAAGTGAGCGGGTCTGTGATTCAGGGTTGGAAAAAGGGACAAATGCATCTGCTGTCTCTTTGCACAGGAAACAGGCACCTTGATGGTTAAATACAGCCCAGGGTGTCTATTCCTGGATTGAGAATAGAGTACCTCTGTTAATTAGTGCAAAGTAGAAATAGAAAAAATATATAGTATATTCTACCCACAACATATGTGCTGCTACTTCCTATTTACCTTAAGGCATTGGTAGGGAGTGAGTGACACAAATGAAGGGAAGAGACACCACGGTGAAAATAAAGTGTAAAGAGAAAGTCTGCGATTCAGGGCCAGTGAATCATGTGGGTCTCATGACACCTAATGGTAATTCGCCAAGAAATTAACAAATAGTATTTAAATATAAACAGTATCACAAGGGGGTACCAGACAGTTATATACTGTGTTGTGGCTCTTGTAGGCTTAGTTTGCCATAGAGATAAGGCTGAATGCAGTTTGGTGCTACTCGATAGTGCATGTCGCATGCAGCAGGGCTCCAAGAGCTGCCTCGTTGGCTGAGTCACATGGTCAGATGGCCGTTTCGCAAGATCGCAATATGCTGTATTGCCAGATGTAATTAAAAGTGTGCTCACTGAGAGTCATCAGCACAAATTTTCATTTCTTTATTTTAGACAAATTATACAATATGCTAACCGAATATAAAAAAATGTTTAACTAAAATCCCACACAAGAAAATACAGGTTAATTTCACAATTTCATGATTAAGTATTTAGTGACCAATTGTAAATGTGGTTTATTTCTTTGCAAATTATTATTGAAAGAATTGATTGCAAGCACCAGCAGAAGTGATTATCTTTGAAATACTGTATGAGGGGTCCTAAACAGTGCTTTTTTTTCTGTATCACATAATTTACATTAAAAAAAATGTATCCTTTATGTTTATATGGTCTGCATTTATTACAATTTACCAAAACCATAATAGTGAACTAGGAAGAATGAAGATCAATAGAATAAACAATACAATTAGATGCAGAGGCAAATAAAACACTAAAAGAACTATAAGAGATAAAAACAATGAAAATGAAACAAATAAGATTAAAGAAACAGAAGGGCTAGAACCATTTCATTTACATAACTTTGCTAATGAAGGATCAACATCTGCTTTTGGTAGGATCTGTTTAAGTCTCCCACCACTTGCATATTTAGGAGGAAAAGAGTGGACTCCTGCTGCATAGTAGAGATGGCATCGACTGGTTCTAATCAGTAGTCTAAGTGGGAATTTGGAAGTGGGGGTATGAACACATTAAACCCCTGACATTTAGAGCTCTCATTAACATGAAATTTATTTGAGATAACTTTAACACTATATCGTAAATAAAATACCATATTCTATGATATCCAACCTGAGCCCCCTATTTCCCATGTCCATCCGCCTCCCTATACCTGTTTTATTTTACAGTTGCTTAATGTCTCGTGTCACTCAGGTTCCTTACATCTTGCAGCTCTCATAGAGGCCCATTTATTATTCAATATTTGCAGCTAAATCCCTGAAAACACACATTTTCTGGGGTTAGGCACATATATTAAATGTTCCCCCAATGAAAGAAGGAGGAACCACAGAAGGAATCTCAGATACCTACTACGGTCCCTCAAATGCTGCCAATAGCTGCATGACTGTTAAACACCGCTGTCCCGGACCCGCCGGGACAGCCGGTGTTAATTCCGTACGGAGGAAGTGTCGGGGGCGTCGCCTAGCAACGCCCCTAGCTTCCGTCCGTACAGGCCACGAGCCGGGGCGTTGCTAGGCAACGCCCCAAGCCTGCATAGGACGCGCCGGCGCGCTGACGTCAGCGCACGCGGCGTCTGACGTCACGCGCGGCGGGACATTGAATAAATAGTTGGCGTCTGCACCAGGCAGACGCCGGCTATAGCTTTGTTTATACTAAAGTGTTCCCGTGCTCCCCTTGCTGGTTCTTTGTATCTGTTGGTCCCTGCATCAGTGTCCAAGTGGTCAGTGTTTCCCTGCATCAGTGTCCTGTCTCCAGCCTCGTCTCCAGTATCTGTGTACGGTCTCCAGAATCCCTGTACTCGTGTCCAGTCCCCAGTGTGCTCCAGTATCCATTTGCTGCCTGCCATTGTCCTGGTGTCCATCTTCATATCCAGACTTCATCCGTTATTTTGTGCTTCCTCCTGTCTGTTCCCTGGATCTTGCAGTCTGCGTATCATTACACTCAGATAAGTGGGGGTTCCCCCCAGACCCTTTTCTTTATTGTTATTTATACATCCCCGTGTATTGTTACACCCCCTTAGGATTTTGTGGGTCACCTTGCGTATTGTTACGCCCATGCGTGTGCATTCATAGTACTGTCTATCCGCACTCCGCTCACCTTTACGGGAGACCTGTTGGCATCCTCGCCAGGGGTAGGGTTCAGTTAGGTGTTCCCCTTGCTCATCACTGACCTTGGCGTGTGAGTTGTCACATCATAAGACCAGGTGGCATCGAGGTGGGAGCCTGACTAACGGGCTCCTACGAACGCGGCTATTAGTGGTGAAGCCTAGCTCTGCACTCACACGCCAACTTCTCCTGGTCGCAACGGAGGCAGGTTGGCGAGGTTGCACCGTTCCCGACACATCTCCTTCGAGTCAGTGTCACGTGGTGCCTCGCCAGGCAGCGTGGCACAGGAGATCATAACATTATAGCCGGCCAACACTCTGAGGCTGTTCGGCCTTCCCTCAGCTCAGAGGTTTTTTCAGTCTTTGTCTGGTTCCACGAGGTATCATGGATCCTGCACAGCAGGTTACCGGGCACGCAATTATGGGATAAATGCACGCCTTAACTCAAAAGTTACAAGAACTCACTTTAAGGGTAGATTCTCAGGAAGAACGGTCACAGGCCAGCTCCTCTTCGGCCAGGGGTCAGGAGCCTAAATTAAACCTGCCGGATCGTTTTTCTGGTGATCGTTCCCAGTTCTTTAATTTTAGGGAGGCTTGTAGATTGTATTTTAATTTACGTCCTATGTCCTCCGGTTCTGAGACCCAACGAGTGGGTATTGTGATTTCATTGCTGCAGGGGGATCCTCAGACCTGGGCCTTTGGCCTTCCTAGTGGGTCTGAGGCTCTCTCTTCGGTAGATGCCTTTTTTGCTGCCATGGGCTTATTATATGATGACCCAGATCGTGCTGCTTCTGCGGAGGCAAACCTTAGAGCGTTGCGTCAAGGGCAAGACCCGGCTGAAGCTTACTGTACACAATTCAGGCGGTGGGCCATTGATTCTGGATGGAATGATTCAGCCCTTAGAAGTCAGTTTCGGATTGGCCTATCCGAATCCCTTAAAGACGCGCTAGTGCATTATCCCGTTCCCAACACCTTGGACGGGATTATGCAACTGGCCATTAGAGTGGATAGGAGGTTTCGAGAGCGGCAGAGGGAGAGACGGTCTGGAGTGTTACCTGCCACATCGCTTGGGGAGTCTACCGAGGTACCCGGTGACGAACCAATGCAACTGGGGGCTACTCGACTGTCTTCTTCCGAAAAAAACCGCCGTCGTCTCAAGGGGCTTTGTTTATACTGTGGGGGTCCTGGTCACCATGCTGCTACATGCCCCCTGAAGGCGGGAAAAGACAAGGCCTAGGTGATAGTGAGGGAATTCGCTTAGGCCTGTTGAATTGTTCTCCCTCTGATTCAGTATTAATTCAAGTTTCAGTTTATTTGGCCAACCGGTCCTGGAGTGGTTCTGCTTTTGTGGACAGTGGGGCGGCTGGCAATTTTATTGACGGAGGCCTGGTGCGTCATTTGGGACTGGAGCCCATACCTTTGACTAACCAGATTTCCGTCTGTGGATTAGATGGCCATCCACTGTCCAAGGGTAGTATTTCACTTAGGACTCCCACTCTCCAGTTGTCAGTTGGGGCACTGCACTCTGAGGGTATTTCTTTTTTTGTCTTTAATTGCCCTTCTACTCCCATTGTTCTCGGGTTACCCTGGCTGAAAAAACACAACCCTGAGTTCAATTGGGAGACTGGAGAAATTACTCGGTGGGGAAGATCCTGTTCGGAAGGTTGTCTCACTCTCCCGCTCCGAGTGGCGCATCCTGACTACCGGGCTCTTCCTCCCCAGTACAGAGATTTTGTTGATGTGTTTTCTAAAAAAGAAGCCGATACCTTACCTCCACACCGTTCTTTTGATTGTGCCATTGATTTAATGCCCAATGCCAGACTTCCCAAGGGTCGCTTGTATGCCCTCACAGCACCCGAGACTCAAGCCGTAGACCTCTATATCAAAGAAAGTCTGGAGAAAGGTTTCATTCGTCCCTCTAAGTCTCCGGTAGGAGCAGGGTTTTTTTTGTTGAGAAAAAAGACGGCTCATTACGACCGTGCATCGACTATAGGGCTCTCAATAAGATCACGGTAAAGAATTCATACCCACTGCCCCTCATCTCAGTGTTGTTCGATCAAATTCGGGAGGCAGTGATTTTTTCTAAGATAGATCTCCGAGGGGCCTATAACCTGATCAGAATTAAACAGGGGGACGAGTGGAAGACTGCTTTCAACACCCATTCGGGGCATTTCGAATATCTTGTTATGCCTTTTGGTCTGGCCAATGCTCCGGCAGTCTTCCAGGATTTTATCAATGAGGTTCTTCGGCCGTATCTGGGTGGGTTTGCCGTAGTGTATTTGGATGATATCCTCATTTTTTCCAAATCCCTCCTGGAGCATCGACAGCACGTTCGTCTGGTGCTGCAAAAATTACGAGAAAATCATCTGTATGCTAAATTAGAGAAATGTGAATTTGAGGTGTCTCAAGTAACCTTCCTTGGATACATAATCTCTCCGCAGGGATTTTCCATGGATCCATCCAAGGTTCAGGCCATTCAGTCTTGGGCTCGCCCAACCACCCTCAAAGCTATCCAGCGCTTTCTCGGTTTCTCTAATTATTATCGGAAGTTTATTCGCTCATTTTCTGATATAGTCACACCCATTGTAGAGTTGACTCGCAAGGGCGCTGATCCTGCGCAATGGCCCGCGAGAGCGTTAGATTCTTTTAAAAAACTGAAAAAAGCATTTTGTTCCGCTCCCATCTTGCGTCATCCTGATCCCGGCCTGCCCTTCTTTGTTGAGGTAGACGCCTCTGATGTAGGCGCTGGGGCAGTCTTGTCACAGAAGGATGCGCAGGATCAAAAGGTCCATCCCTGTGCTTACTTTTCCCGTAAATTCTCTCCGGCCGAAGTGAATTATGATGTGGGGAACCGGGAATTGTTAGCCATCAAATGGGCATTCGAGGAGTGGCGCCATTGGCTTGAGGGGGCCCTATACATCGTTACGGTTATCACGGACCATAAGAACCTTTCTTATATTGAATCTGCTAAGCGCCTCAATCCACGACAGGCTCGATGGGCACTCTTTTTCACCAGGTTCCGGTTCATCATTACCTTCAGACCAGGGTCCAAAAATGTTAAGGCAGATGCTCTTTCCCGTAGTTTTCAAACCTCCCAGAAGTCTGAATTAGAAGTGTCTCCCATTATTCCTTGTTCGGTTATCATGGCAGGGGTGACACAAGATTTAGCTGCTTTAGTTATTGCTGCCCAATCATCTGCACCGCCACAAACGCCCCAAGACCGTCTCTTTGTCCCAAAAAAGTTTCGAGAAGCCGTTCTAAAAAATTTTCACTCGGTCAAAGCTTCAGGGCATCCCGGAATTACCAAGACCTTTAAACATTTAGCCAGGTCAGTTTGGTGGCCCACCATGAGGCAAGACGTTGAGCAATTTGTTTCCTCATGTGTAATCTGTGCACGACATAAATCTTCTCGGCAATCTCCGGTTGGACCGTTACTGCCTTTATCCATTCCTGAAAGACCATGGTCTCATATTTCCATGGACTTCGTGGTGGATCTCCCTTCTTCTAACAAATTTACCACTATTTGGGTCACGGTGGATAGATTCACTAAGATGGCACACTTTACACCACTGCAGGGACTCCCCACAGCCAAAGTTCTGGCCCAATTATTTATCACCAATATCTTTAGACTTCATGGGCTTCCGGTTGATATTGTCTCAGACAGAGGTTCCCAGTTCGTGGCCAGATTTTGGAAGCAATTTTGTTCTAATTTAGGTATTCAGGTCAGTCTCTCGTCGGGCTATCATCCACAATCAAATGGACAGACTGAAAGGGTCAATCAGGCCTTAGAACAATTCCTCCGCTGTTTTGTTTCCAAATGTCAAGACAACTAGGCGGAGCTCATTCCACTGGCCGAGTTTGCTTATAACAATTCTTACCATTCCTCCACCAAAACTTCTCCATTTTTCAGCAACTCAGGTTTTCACCCGAAATGTAATGCATTTATACCTCCTGTTGAGTCCTCAAGATTTTCCTCTGCTGTGTCATTCTTTAGAAGAGCCTGGAAGAAGATAAATTACGCTTTGAAACAATCATCAGCTCGGTCAAAGATCTTCTTTGATAGACATAGGAGACTGTGTCCTTTTACTGTGGGTCAGAGGGTTTGGTTATCCACTCGACACATCAGATTGCGACAGCAATGCCCCAAGTTGGGTCCAAGATTTATTGGACCATTCCAGATTATCGGTCAAGTTAATCCAGTCGCTTTTAGGCTACGCCTTCCCAGATCACTTCGCATTAACAATGTTTTTCACTGTTCATTACTTAAACCTGTCTCTGGAAATCCTCCGTCTGTACCCACTTATTCTCGTAGACCTGTCTTAGTGCAAGGACACAAGGAGTATGTAGTTGAACAAATTCTGGATTCCAAACGGGTCAGAGGTCATCTTAAGTTCCTTGTACACTGGAAGGGATATGGAGATGAAGAAAGATCTTGGGTTCCTGAAAGATTTTTACATGCACCCAGATTAAGGACCAACTTTTTTAAAAAGTTTCCTTGGAAACCTGGCTCTAAGGGTTCGGTGACCCCTCCTCAAGGGGGGGGTACTGTTAAACACCGCTGTCCCGGACCCGCCGGGACAGCCGGTGTTAATTCCGTACGGAGGAAGTGTCGGGGGCGTCGCCTAGCAACGCCCCTAGCTTCCGTCCGTACAGGCCACGAGCCGGGGCGTTGCTAGGCAACGCCCCAAGCCTGCAGAGGACGCGCCGGCGCGCTGACGTCAGCGCACGCGGCGTCTGACGTCACGCGCGGCGGGACATTGAATAAATAGTTGGCGTCTGCACCAGGCAGACGCCGGCTATAGCTTTGTTTATACTAAAGTGTTCCCGTGCTCCCCTTGCTGGTTCTTTGTATCTGTTGGTCCCTGCATCAGTGTCCAAGTGGTCAGTGTTTCCCTGCATCAGTGTCCTGTCTCCAGCCTCGTCTCCAGTATCTGTGTACGGTCTCCAGAATCCCTGTACTCGTGTCCAGTCCCCAGTGTGCTCCAGTATCCGTTTGCTGCCTGCCATTGTCCTGGTGTCCATCTTCATATCCAGACTTCATCCGTTATTTTGTGCTTCCTCCTGTCTGTTCCCTGGATCCTGCAGTCTGCGTATCATTACACTCAGATAAGTGGGGGTTCCCCCCAGACCCTTTTCTTTATTGTTATTTATACATCCCCGTGTATTGTTACACCCCCTTAGGATTTTGTGGGTCACCTTGCGTATTGTTACGCCCATGCGTGTGCATTCATAGTACTGTCTATCCGCACTCCGCTCACCTTTACGGGAGACCTGTTGGCATCCTCGCCAGGGGTAGGGTTCAGTTAGGTGTTCCCCTTGCTCATCACTGACCTTGGCGTGTGAGTTGTCACATCATAAGACCAGGTGGCATCGAGGTGGGAGCCTGACTAACGGGCTCCTACGAACGCGGCTATTAGTGGTGAAGCCTAGCTCTGCACTCACACGCCAACTTCTCCTGGTCGCAACGGAGGCAGGTTGGCGAGGTTGCACCGTTCCCGACACATCTCCTTCGAGTCAGTGTCACGTGGTGCCTCGCCAGGCCGCGTGGCACAGGAGATCATAACAATGACCCATAGGTTACTATGGGGATGCGATGCTGCCAAATTTAGCAATATCCAGAATTTCAAATATTGTAAAGCGATACTGGGTGGTAAGATCCATAATAAATGTACCCCATGGCCATTATCCCTGTTTAAAGCTGCACTTTTCACTTCCTCTACCTATCTCACACCCTTGTACCTCTCACTCCCTCCTTTGCTCAATCAGCCATACTTTTCTCTGACTTAAATTTTCCATCTCTCCCTATTGTACCTTACTCTATTCTTCTATGAGCCTTACACCTATCCCCCTTCTTCCACCTGGAACACCTGTTCCTCTCACTCCCTCCTTCCACCTGGAACCCTCTTCCTCTCACTCCCTTCTTCCACCTGAAACCAATTTACCTCTCACTCCCTCCTTCCAACTGGAACTCCTGTACCTCTTACTCCCTCCTTCTACCTGCAACCCTTGTACCTCTCATTCCCTCCTTCTTATTGTATAGTTTCACGGCGCTGATATATCGGATGCGATATCAGCCGGTATATCGGGCGCGATACCGGCCGATATATCAATGCCATCCTATGCGATTTTTTACCTGTTCATAACACCACTATCCACTACGCATCGAGTTGATTTTATATAGTGTGGCAAGCGCAGTAATCCGCATCCCCTCGTGGGGTTTGCTGCACTCGCCACGCTTTGGGCTCGGTGGCTCGCTGCGCTCGCCACACTACATCAAATCAACTCCATGCGTAGTGGATAGTGGGGTTATGAACAGGTAAAAAATCGCATAGGTCCGCATCAATATATCAGCAAATATTGCATCCGATATATCGGCCGATATTGCATCCGATTTATCGTGCGCCGTGAAACTACACAAGTACCCTACCTGGAACCCCTGTACTTCTCATTCCCTCCTTCTACCTGAAACCACAGTACCTCTATCTCACTCTTTATAACCTGGAACCCCTGTACCTCTCACTCCCTTCCACCCAATAAACCTTTCAATGCCTCCTTCCTTTTCTCTCTCCTGTACCTTCCACTCTCTCTCTTTCTCTCCCTCATACCCTTTGCACCTTGGCTTTCACTAGCTCCTTTTGTTTGTCAGCACTTCACCTTTCATTAGTACAAATAATGTTTGCCTGACTCCCTGAAGTACCTGGAACATGATGAAAAACCTGGGCTTTGCACAGGACATCATTACCTGCACATCCAGCAATCAGCACAGCCCGGTACAGGCAGCAGGATGTAGCCAGCAGATTCTGCAGTCTGATGTGCGGTTTGTGAGTGGTCAGCGCCATTCAATCATCCTCATGCATCCTCCAGGACTCCAGAGCTCGTTGAGAGGGGTGGGGGACAAGAAACAATGTAGGGGCAGCATAGCAGCTGCAGAGATGGCAGGGACAGGACAGTGAGAGACAGGGCATGGGAATTGGAGAATTGGAGTAGCCGAGCCCCTGTGCTGCTCCTACTTCAGTGTGGTGTAAGCATGGCAAGTACTGCCAGACATATTTATTGTTCAGCATGCTGCCAATGTTATATACAGTAGATGTCCCTCTCCGGCCATTCCTAAACTTCATACTGTATTAAAAAATAGTAAATGTGCTGAAGTGGCGGTATGACATTTTTTTTATTGGTATTTTGACCCCTCACACCTCTAACACTATTGGCTGTAAAGGCTGTATGTGCTTGCTGGTTACTAAGTGACAAAGCAGCATCACAAACACATTGCAGTTTATAGCACATCTTTGAAACACTACCACACAGCAGTGGCAGAAAAGAAAAGCGGTGCAAGATGGAAATGTCCTTGGGACCTCCCACCCTTCCTTATGTTGGATATTAAAAAGGACATGCATAGTGTAACAAACCAAGCACTTCAGCGTCAAGGACTGGCACCGAAGTGTTTTTTTTCTTGGGGGGGGGGGGGGGGGGCTCCACAAACTATATTTTTGAAAGGATTATCTTTGATAACTAATGAGTAGGTTGATGATGAGGATGTTAATGGTGGAGATTACATGAGATGGTTTAAATTTATGGCAGCTGATATTCAACTACTTGCTATTAAATTCATAATAAATCCAATTTTGTCAAATAAATTTCATGAACTCACCGCAAATTGTGATGGATGTGCCTATCTATATGAACTTTGGCCTAATAAATGAAACAGATGCACAAAAATTGTCTGGTTTTCTATAAAAAATAATCCCACAACCAAGGCATGGCTATCTTGGTCTAATGCCCATGCATCAAAATGGATTTCTTTTTATCACAGACAAGAACTGCTTCCACTGGAGGCTGACTTACACAAACAAAATCATTAACATACTCATCCTTCAGAAAGTACACAAATATCCTCCTCATCCATTTCCGCTTTCACACTAGCATCTTCAATTTCTATGATGTTATCCTCGCCATCATTAATTGTACTGGTCATCCCACATTTGCAGATGGTCCAGAAATGATGGAAGGAGGCTTCTCTACAAGTACAGTGTACAATGTAAGACTCACACATAGGTAATGTGTTCTTCAGCCTTAGAGAAGTATTAAATCCAGGATTCCGACTGTCGTAACATCCCGACAGATTCTCGACAGGCAGAATTCAAAGTTCAATCTGTCAAGTGTTGAAAAGTGGGCGTTTCGGTAAAAATTACCCTGATTGTCCAAAAATGGCCGTGAATTTGACAATCTGCGGCCATTTCTGACAAAACAGATCCTACTTGTATTAAAGTCGATCTGTTTTGTTAGAATCCACCTTCAATGCTGTCAGAAATGTCAGCATTGAATAGGCTCCGGCCGCTATTTCCTCCAGCAGAAATAGTGGCCAAGATTGAATACCCCTATGTGTTCTTTTTGGGGGCAATGATTTGTCATTTTTTAAAGTGACACCTCTACCTCTTTTTAAACATTGTAAAATATTTTGATTTCAGGTGCTCTTTCCTAAACTTTCTACCCCCTGGACTATCTTTGGTAGAGTTGTAGTGCTATTATGTTATCATAATTGTAAATAAAAACTATTTTACATTTTTTTATAAATATCAACACTGCAGACTGTTAAATCTAAACTTATGTTAAAATGTTAAACTGTAAAAAGGCTAATATTCATGAGAAGTGAATATTTGCACCTACAGCACATGCAAGTTGTATTAAAAAAACACATTTGGGGCGAATTATAATAGGGAGCGATTTCTTAGAAATGTGCAAATTTTGGTCAAAACCAGCCGAATTCTCACGTTTGCCGAAAATTGCACATTTAATAGGGTGCAAATTGTGGTAAAAATTGCACTTTTTGTGGCAAAATTCGCACATTTTGACCTGGCGATTTTTGGTCACAATTCACATCCAGATGTTTCCCATTATAAAGTCTACAATTCGCAAATTTAATAGGGTACCATTTTTGGTAAACGTTACCAAAAATTGCAAGCTCTGACTGGTGAGTTTGACAGAACCATGCACAGATCATTGGGATCTGTGCATGGTTCTGTCTCAAAAAATGTGTAAATTAAAAAAATTTATGGTGTGGGGTCCCCCCTCCTGAGCATGACCCAAACCTGGTTCCAAAAATATGGGGGACAAAAAGCGTAGCGGGCCCTGGTATTTCTCAAACCAGCCCCTGACTCTTGGACCGGTGGTGGTTCCAAAAATTTGGAACCAGCACCGGGTTCCAACAGCCCGCATTGTCATGCCACAGCTGGGGGACACTTTATAAATCTAAATTGCAGTCTAAAAATAATTCAGCCAGTTTTTACCCTGCACAGAAACTAAATGACTCCCCGAAATCTAACTCTCTCTGCACATGATACATCTGCCCCACCTGCAGTGCACATGGTTTTTCCTATTTTGAGAACAAATTTGTACTGTCATCAGATCTATATAAGGGCCCAGGTCCGGCTCAATGAGCCCGGGGTTGGCTATGCTCAGAAGGGGGGACCCCACGCCATATTTTTTACTAAATACCGCACTTTCATGTCTAAAAAAATTGTATATTATCATTACTAAAAATCGCACATGTCTAAAAATTGCACATATTCGTTACTAATACCCCTTTTACACCAAAAACCCTGGTCCGACCCTGGTCTTTGAACGCTGGAGTTTCCAGGGTCTGACCCTGCTTTATACTGCATTTACACAGCACTTCGACCTGGGTCTGCACCATTTACACTAAACCTGGGTCAGCCCTGCCTTTCCTTGTTGAGATATCTATAGATATATAGATATATATATATATATATATATATATATATATATATATATCTATATATCTATAGATATATAGATATATAGATATATATCTATATAGATATATAGATATATATATATCTATATAGATATTTATTTATTTATTAACAGTTTCTTATATAGCTCAGCGCTTGCGCTTTACAATAGCAGTCAGTGATACAACAAAACAGGGTATTTACAGACAGTCAAAATGTAGGAGGGCCCTGCTCGCAAGCTTACAATCTATAGGGAAATAGGCATTGATACATAAGGATAGATACTGTATTCTTTATTGCATCGATTCCACCAGAATGCAAGGTTCTATGACTGGTTCTGGAATTTGATAAGCTTTCCTGAAGAGATAAGTCTTCAGGGAACGCTTATAGGTTTGGAGACTGGAGGAGAGTCTTATTGTGCTTGGGAGGGCATTCCACAGAGTGGGTGCAGCCCGAAGAAAGTCCTGCAGTCGGGAATAGGAGCGGGTAATGAGTGTGGATGAGAGACGCAGATCTTGGGAGGAGCGTAGAGGTCGTGTTGGATGATATTTTGAGATAAGAGAAGATATGTATGTTGGTGTAGTTTGGTTTATGGCTTTGTGTGTAAGTAAAAGAATTTTGTATTGAATATGGTAGAATACAGGTAACCAATGAAGTGACTGAAAGAGTAGCTTTGCAGACGATGAACGTCTGGCTAGGAAGATTAGCCTTGCAGCTGCATTCATAATGGACTGTAGTGGTGAGAGTCTGTATTGGGGAAGGCCAATAAGGTGACTATTGCAATAATCAATGCGTGAGATGATGAGAGCATGGATTAATATATCTATATAGATATATCTATATATATCTATATATATAGATCTATATATCTATAGATCTATATAGATCTATCTATATAGCTTGGAGGGGGTAGAGGGGGGAAGCTGTCCCCGGGTGCTGTGAGGGTAGAGGGGGGAAGCTGTCCCCGGGTGCTGTGGGGGTAGAGGGGGGAAGCTGTCCCCGGGTGCTGTGGGGGTAGAGGGGGGAAGCTGTCCCCGGGTGCTGTGAGGGTAGAGGGGGGAAGCTGTATCTGGGTTCTGTGAGGGTAGAGGTGGGAAGCTGTCCCCGGGTGCTGTGGGGGTAGAGGGGGGAAGCTGTCCCCGGGTGCTGTGAGGGTAGAGGGGGGAAGCTGTCCCCGGGTGCTGTGAGGGTAGAGGGGGGAAACTGTCCCCGGGTGCTGTGAGGGTAGAGGGGGGAAGCTGTCCCCGGGTGCTGTGGGGGTAGAGGGGGGAAGCTGTCCCCGGGTGCTGTGAGGAGGAGGGGGTCCCTGCGGCTGCTGAGGGGAGAGGGGGTACCTGTCAGCCTGACACTATGATTGCCGGCGCTGCCGCTGCTGTATCTCCCCCGGCTGCCGGTCCTTGCGGCGGATGGACAGTCAGTGTCGGTGGTCCCTCTGGCGCAGGGGAAATAGTACTATTTCCCCTGTGCCAGAGGGACTGCCGACACTGACTGTCCATCCACCGCAAGGACCGGCCGCCGGGGGGAGATACAGCAGTGGCAGCGCCGTGTCAGGCTGGCCACTGACAGGTACCCCATCTCCCCTCAGTAGCCGCAGGGACCCCCCTCCTCCCGCAGCACCTGGGGACAGCTTCCCCAGCGCTGCGCGCTGTGGACCCGCTGCGGGTGCCTGGACCCGCAGCGGGACCATTTACACCGCCATTTACACGGGTCCCATCCGGGTTCTACCCAGGTCAGGACCTGGGTAGAGGACCCGTGTAAATGGACACGGATACCCCCCATTTACACCGCCGAGGATCCGGGTCTGACCCGCCGCTGACCCGGATTTTTCGGCGGTGTAAAAGGGGTATAAATACCACACTTCTTCCTTAGTAAAAATCGCAACTAAATCGCATGCAAATTGAAAAAATCGCACCCTATTACATTTGTAAGTTTTTTGCAAATGTAATGCAGCACTGTGCTGCATTGTATAGGTCCATACACACTGGGCGACTTTGAGCTGAAAGTCGCTCAAAACAGCAGGTTATACCAGCAGATGAGCGGCTTTCAGGACGGCTTTGCATATCACTCTACTATGCAACGCCGTCCTCCCCCCTCGGTCGACACCGGGCAGGGGGAAAGTCGCTCAGTGTGTATGCACTAAGCGGCTTTCCTCGCATCGATTAACGCAATCATTGCTGTCCATACACACTGGGCGTAGTCGCCCAGTGTGTAATGACCGTTAAGGTGTAAGAAGCTAAGCAATGCAATCATTTAAGTTAAAACTAGGAAATTATATATTATTAATGGGGTTGTTCCTGTAGTAGTAGTAGTAGTAGTAGTAGTACATAGTAGTAGTAGTAGTAGTAGTAGTAGTAGTAATAGTTGTAGTAGTAGTAGTAGTACGTAGTAGTAAGGAGTATTTTGAAACAAACTTTTCTTCTATTCATAGCTGTGTTTTAAGATATACAGTATAGGCACACTGGGCAGCTGCCCATGGTCCCACAATTCTAGTGGCATTCAAACAGGGATGGTCTGTGCCAGGAAGGGGGAGACAGATTTGAGTCCGGGGCTAGTGACTCCATAGTTTCTGTTGAGGCAAAAAGAGTATGCTGCCCATCTGATCTTTTTCAAAGTAGAAATTAGTTTCTATAATTTCTAAAAACTGCACCAAAGAGTAGAGAGCATCTTATAGAAGAGCAAACCAATGATATGAAAAAGCACAATGGAAGGAATGAACTCTGTTGTAGTAGGTGGAATGTGTGGCAATGCTGTTGTAAATATTATGTGTAGTCTGCTAAGCAAGGCATTTATTTAAATTTAAAATTGTTATGCCAAATCTCTGAACTGTCATTTATTTAAAAAAAAAGTATATAATTTCTAATCACAAAAATTGTGCTACACAAATATTTGTCACATGTTTATATTTTGTATTGTGACCTGCTAGTAGAGCCTCCCAGGGACTCCTCCTTGGTGAATATGTTATTTACAAGTATATGCCCCATATATTACACTGAAGAATAACAAAAACACTACAAAAAACATTTTTCATTAACAGATTAAATATTCAAACAGAACTGATAAATAAAAACTTAGTCAGTTCACTATTTATGTCAAGTTTGTATCTGAAAGCAGAATTTGCAAGGCATTTGTGTCAGTTTTAAAGTTGACTTATTTAAATATGGGTTTTATATGAGTACAATGGTAAACACAGCCTTAGGCTATGCAAACAGCAATAAATTCTGCATTCAACAATGCAAGCGCATGTAAATGGATGTGACAATAAAAATCATTGTTCTAAATGCCCTAGATTACAAGAAATAAAGGCAGGACGGGAGCTGTGGAAGCAATTTGTACTTCTTTAAAACCATATTGGATTCTTCAGCAATATCTGAAAGAACTGAGAAATATAAATGCATTTAATTAAGTCACCAAACTAAAGCAGTGCGTCATTCATAATTAATAAAAATGTATTAATCGGTTAATCACCCCTGTCTGCCCCTCCCCTTTAGAATGTAAGCTCTCACAAGCAGAGCAGGACCCTCTTCTTTCATTAGCGGCGTATCTATAGTATAATGGGTGCAGTATGAGTGATGCATATGGGTCCCTGAGTCCCAGAGGGCCTACACCACCACACACTGCACCTGTATTTGTAATACTTACCCTCCGGAGTCTATCGGCGGCAGGTGCGCTGCCGAAATCATCAGAAAAATGGAACGGCGAACATTTTTCCATCGTTCTGTTCATGTGCAGTGGAATCTAGTGCCCTGACTCCACCAGCCCTGCGATGATTGTCATAAAAAATGTCTGGTGCGCCATTTTTTTCATATATTCACGCAATCATAGTAGCGCTTGAGTGATCTAGTGCTCAGACCCTACTGCTCCTGTCGTTGCTCCCGGCAGAGAAGAGGAGGCCCGGACAGAGAAGGCTGCACACGGGCCTCCTCCTCTCTTACGACACCCCTGTCCCTCAAGTGCTTTTCCTTCTCTTATTTAAACCATCTTTGATGGCACCAAATCCTGTGGTTTTCTGCCGCCGTGATACTTGTTACAGTGTTGTCTGCTGATGTAGCTATAGTTGTACTGTATCCACAGCATTACAGGTTGGGTCTCCCTTAGCCGTGTATTCCAAAAACCAAAATATTCGGAAAACCGTGGTCTTCAGAATATTTTGGGTTTTTTTTGTTTTGTTATTTTTTCCCCTACCCCTTTTTTTCTTACTTACCTCATCCCCCGATGAGTGGCCTCCGGGATCCTCTTCAGCGGCATCTCCAGTCCCAGGGGTACATCGCGCAAGTGCATTCCCGCACAATGCACCCCTGGGACCGGAGATGGTGATGAAGAGGCTCCTGAAGGCCGCCATGGATGCCAGGGGACACCGTGGATGTTGGGGGACCATCGGGGCACCACCGGGGATCAGGTGAGTATGTAGAAAAAATATTCCAAAATCCGAAAAAAATCCCTTATCCAAAATGCTTGTGTTATCAAACATTTCGGATAAGGTATACTCAACCTTTATTATATATCATATTATCTTGTTAGTGATTTATGTGATTAGTTAATGTTCTACACTCTTCTGCTTATTTCTACTCTATTCTGTGTAGATCTATATTCATTTGCCTATACATAGCTATCTTTTGCCATGTGACAGGTAATATCCTCCAATTTAATTGCTGCTTCAGTTAATCTGGGATGAGATGCTGAGAAGCTGTGTTACTGCACGTCTGCTTACCGTACAGGTTTATATCTTCTTACCAACAACAAACACACATGTAGATTTATTTACCTATGATCTTTTATCTTGTTGTACATGTCAATGTACCCTGGAGAATTACAGCTATATTATATAGACAATCATTTCAGTCTGTATCAATAAAAGTTTAAAGTTCCAGAAGCTGCATTGTGCATTAAGAGAAAATGGCCTTGGTTAAACCATCTGAATAGTTACACACTCCATACGTGTAATGAGGGTCAGAACAATGTTCTTGTTGTATTCAGCCATAGTCACTGTTTTGCTTATTTGTTTATGCACTCTAATTGGGTGGGGCCATATAAATAAAGGATAATAATTATAATACGGAAACAACAACTGCATTCTTGAATGGGTCCAAAATAGAGCCATATGGGGGTACTTGTTTCCTAGCACGTTGACCAATACCTGTGAAGTAATGCGCGGACGCCCGCCACGCTTCGGGCTCGGTGTGCTCGCCACACTATATAAAATCAACTCCACGCCGACGTGGATAGTGGGGGTATGAAAAGGTCGGAGGACGCGTACCGCCGCCCATCGCGGGCTCGCTGTGCTCGCCACGCTTCGGGTTGGCAGTTAAAATTGGGGTTTTGGGGGCTTTTTACATTGGAATCAATGTAAAATTGGGTCTCAGGGACCATTTCACATTGATTCCAATGTAAAAATCTCGTCGATCGCGTCGATCGCATCACATGACATGCATGTAATGCCGCACAAACACATAAGATGCATGCAATGCTTGCGATATCGGTCCGACACATTCAATCTAGATCGTGGGTGCCGTGCTAGGAAACAAGTACCCATATGGGTAATATATGTTTTAAATGCTTTAATAGTTTTCTAACCTCTTATTCTCTTAGCTCTTTATATACCTTCAAGAAAAAATAGTGCTAATACACCAAATGAGATACTTAAAATAGGTAATTTAATAGTAAATAGCACATAAAATCAACTGATAAATTTGAAACACCTCTGATGGTAAATGCACCTCTATAGGTGGATAGATATAAATACCACATTTTGACAACTTGGGGAATTATTCCTATTTGGAATGCATAGCAGCAGTATCCTCCATTTTGGTGGTGTTAATGAGAGTCAAGGCAATATGGAGCAGCAGCAGGTGTGTGGAAAATGTATTTGAGTGAGTGGCTGGTCTGGATCCAAATGGGGTACAATGAGGTGCGCAGTAGGTATCCAGAGTCTCTGCTCCAGTAGGTATCCAGAGCAGAGACTCTGGACAACTACTGAGAACCTCACTGTACCCCATTTGGATCTGCTCATGGAAAGATCATCCTTCAGTCCCAACAAGCCACTTAAAACAGTGGCTAGCCCCTTTATAAATCATTGCTAGGGGCTGCAATGCTTACAGCCCGTGAGTACCTCAGAGCCATGGGGCCCCTCAGAAGGTTGAGGCCCAGTACATGTGTTTCTTTTGAACCCCCCCTCGTCACCTGCCCTGCCTATTGGAGGGGCAATTAAGTCATTAGGTTAATATAAACAATGTCGGTGTCCATACCGTTAACACCACAATATCAACCTTGCTAAAATTTCAACAGGCGACAGATTGACATTTCCAGAATGTCAAAATCCTCAGAAAGTCTATATTAAGCTGCGTACACACGGGGACGATAGGGGCTGAAATCGCTGGAAATATGGTCACAGGCGACCATATTGCCAGTGATGGCTCCCGTATTGCCATCACACAGGCGACCATATTGCCAGTGATGGCTCCTGTTTTCAGCCCCGTTCTAATCGCAAGCTCCTGCGACCAGCTGATTACCTCTGCGGCACCGCCGGCAGAGGTTCCCTTTCATCAGTGACCATCTCTGGTCGCTGATGAAAAGGAGAAACTGAGCAATATATAGCTCAGCCATATATTGCTAGCAATATATGGTTGAGCAATATATCTCCCCCGTGTGTACGGGGCTTTAGGGTTAGGCACTAAAGTGTGGATTAGGGCTATCAATTATGGCTTGGTATAGGGAGATAATACTGACTGTAATGCTGCTCCCTCAAATTACTCTTCCGGAAGTGACACTTGCATAAACACCGTGACCCTGGAAGATGCCGCTGCAGCCATCAGGAGCAACTTAGTTATTGCTGTTCCACCAGGGATAATATGCTGACATTGTAACATGTCGACATTTCATCAGTGTCTACATAATGATTATCCAGTATTTGGCAATTAGAATGTTTTCATTTATATGATTTGTGGTGGCAATATTATTTAAATTCATATTGTTTGCTGAAGCTTGGTTCTTATTTTATACAGTATTTTCTTAACTTTATTTATATATGTATTTACAATTAATAATTTGAAAAGTAAACTGATTGTTTTACTGTAGTATAACATAAAGAGAACTGGTCTGCAGAAGTGCAATATTGCTGGCATGTACAAATGTATTGTCACCTCTTTGAACAGGCAGAGAAATCTTCGCACTTAGCCTGCTATTCATTAGTACTACAGCTGTAGCTGATTACAGAAATTTAAGACAGCTGCTGCATAAAACCTAAAATGTAGTTTATTTTTTGCACATTGTTCCTATTTCTAGTAAGCTGCAGCCTTAGCTGACTCATACATTTTCTTTTGGAAACATTGTCTAATGAATATTTTGCTTTTGAATGCAGGTTTTCATATTATCAGCAATACATTACTGCCTTTGACTTTACCTATTACCTATTGTGCCATAAAAAGAAACAGTGGCAGTGGTGTACTATGCTTGTAAAACAGATTATAGAAAGCAAATGTTAACAGACTGCTTTTAGTGGTTCTCAAAGTCAATCAGATACAACAAAACAGTTACTAATACAGGGTATGTCTGGAAAGTAGTGAAACTAAATCCAGGAAAAACTATTTATTGAACTTCCAGATACATAGAGTTAATAATCTTCAAAGTATGACCATTGATCATCGATACACCATTGTTATCATTCATTAACCAGAGTGCCCTTTGTCTATGGTCTAAAAACTGTGTTTTTGCAGGTCGCATTTATGAAGAGGAACAAAAAAAAGTCAGCTGGGGCCAGATCCGGACCTTAGGGTGGTTGAGGTGGCATTGTCACTTTGTGCTTGATCGAAAACTCACTTGCAGTGATTTGTGGCTTGGCACATTGGCCTGATGGAGGAACCAGATAGAGACAATCTCCTTGCAGGGGTAGAGGAACCTGTCTCTCAAATGATTAAGCACTCCCGTGTACCATGCACAGTTGACAGTTTAGCGGAAAGTAGAAACTCCCTGTGGACCACACCTTTTGATTCGAAAAAGTCTATGAGCATGGATTTGGTCTTTCATTTGCTAATTGGCCCTTTTTGGGGCGGGTGAAAATGTGTGTGCCACTCAGCAATTTACCTTTTGGTCCCCACATTATACTCAAAAATCCAAGTTTCTGTTTTCATTCTGTCAACGCTCCAAAAGTTTGTGGGAAATTGGCACACACTTACCTTTTTGATCATGAGTCAAAACCTTGGGAACCAATCGGGCACACACCTTTTGCATTGCTAATTCTTTTGTCACAATTTCTTGCACAGTAGTTTTTGGAAGTCCCAACCTTTTTGCTACCATTCATAACGCTCAAACGATGATCTGTGTTCAAAGCATTGCACACTGTCCACATTTTGCTAATTTCAGCTAGTTGTAGGCCATCCAGAGCGTGATTCATCCATATCTGCCCTCCTTGAAAAATATAAACCAGCGCTAAACTTGCACCTTGGACAAGTATTCCTCCCCAAAGGCATTTTGATGCATGGTAAGTGTTGTGGTACCGATGTCCCGAGTTTAACACAGAAGTTGGTCGCATAATGTTTATCGATAGTACATTCCATCTCAAACCTCAACCAAGGAAAAATAAAAAGGACACTTCATTTACAGTTCAATCCATACACTATAAAGGCGGGATAGGTTACTTTCTAATAACACACAGAAGTATACACTGTTGTTTAATCACTGTTGTTTCCAATAGTAAAGCTCAACGGAATATGCTGTGCTATAAGTAACTGTAAAAAAATAAAGGCAACTGCCGATGATGGTAATGTGTAGCTGAGACACCCATACTACTCGATAATGCCGCCATGCGCCTGTTCTGCA
Source organism: Crinia signifera (assembly GCF_055691185.1). Taxonomy (NCBI): domain Eukaryota; kingdom Metazoa; phylum Chordata; class Amphibia; order Anura; family Myobatrachidae; genus Crinia; species Crinia signifera. Next base: position 221,630,884 of record NC_139221.1, read on the forward strand.
TGGCATGAAAAAAAAACAGTCTCATTACTTTCCAGACAGACCCTGTATTATTTATATAGTTATTTATTTATTTATTTACAGTTTTTTGTATAGCGCAGCATATTCCATTGTGCTTTACAAATGGAAAGAACAGTGATTAAACAACAGTGTATACTTCTGTGTTTTATTAAAAAGTAACCTATCACACCCAATAACGGGATGCAGTGTAAATCCCGGCGGTCAGGATCCCGGCGGTCAAAATCCCGACGCCGGAATCCCGACCGCCGAAATCCCGACCGCCAAAATCCCGACACTTTCTCCCTCCGTGGGTGTCCACGACACCCTCGGAGGGAGAATAAATTAGTGTGCCGAGCGTATCGAGGCACCGGGCCCACTGCGTGGCGAGCGCAGTGAGCCCGCAAGGGAGGCGATCCACATCCCCCCTTGTCGGGATTTAGGCGGTCGGGATTCCGCCGTCGGGATTTTGAACGCCGGGATCCCGACCGCTGGGATTTAATACTGAATCCCCCAATAACCATTAACCATAGACACCCCCACCCACCTCACCCATCCCCATCTTCCCTTCGCCACCCATATTGTATAGTATAGGATGTCCTTGAATGCTAACATTGCATGCAGCAGTACACATAGGCTGAGCCTATCAGGATTCAAAGATTCATCTTGCAGTCACTGGCTAGATCAGTAAAATTATACTTCTCCACTCCATAGATCTAATTAAAGATATCCATTGACCCTGTGTTTTGGTTTTGGTCCTAATTAATCATCATGTTTTGGTTTAGCTTTTAGCAAAATCACCCTCAAGTGTCTTGCTTTGGTTTAAAATCAATAAAAAAAATTAAATATGATTGAAATCATGTACTTTTCGCAATCCAAAACCCTAGATTCTGGTTTATTTAAAATGTAAATTCTAAAGTATGGAAATATTGAAACTGAAACTCAGTTAGGATTGGATTCGCAAAACTTTAATGGATTCTCTTGACTATACCTTCTTGGCATGCCCCTGCCCTGGAACCTGTCAAGTGATATAATTTAAGAGAAGCTTCATATCATCTTGAAGTAGCTGAAAGCATATAAAAAGAAGGTTCTGTGTTTTTACAGCACATAAGGGTCATCTCAGGGCCGGATTATAATGGGGGCACAAGGCGTCAGTGCCCCTGGGCCCCCCTCTAGCTAGGGGCCCCCTGTGGTTGGCATGTATTTAAAAAAAAATATATATATATATATATATGCTGGGATGGATGTAGGCGGCACTCTCGGATTTAGTGAAGCAAAGAAAAATTTATTGTGGCTCCAACATGTTTCGGGCACAGCCCGTCCTCAGGGAACAATCCACACAGTGCAAGTGAACATATAAATACACAAACCAAGCAGAAAAAACCCGCCCCCCACCTCATCAGCCCACAGCAACTCTCACCTGCGAGCTCCCCTGCTGACTGTCTAACCTGTCGCCATCACTGCGCTCTGCCGGCCCAGACACCATAGTTGAAGCTGCAGCTTCTTCTTCTGATGTCATCAGCCTTCGCCTCACGCTGTGGAGCGCACAGGGAGTCCAAGCCTCGTTCTGGGTGCCGCTTCCGGTGTGCGTTGCCTAGGCAACGAGGCGCTCCTGTGATACAAAAAATCAAACTGTTAAAAAACTGTGATAATGTGTTTTAAGAGACCTCGATAGGTCAGTTTAAGAGACACCAATCTGGCATCATTTAATAGCTGCTGTATTGCAGCAGTGCATAAAAAATATTAAAAACGGACAAAATACATACAAAATGGCACAGCAGCAATTTGACAGATCTAATCTATATAATTCTATGGGATTCTTATTTATCTAGACCTGTCAGTGGCAACATCTGGGTAAATTTATAAACAATGTAAATATTAGATGAAATGTTGTAACCCATGTTGCTCATTTAAGCCCCTGGGGGCCAGCGTGTCAAGTAGGTGGATCCACCTGGCCTCTGCTTGTAAAAGTTGTTTTTTTCTATTACCTCCTCTGGCTGTGGTGGGAACCTGATCTATAATTTTTGATCTAATGCTTGCCAAACTGTGTTTGTGTTCTACACAGTGGCGAGCTACTGGTTGGTCACTCCGACCTGTGTTGATGGCCTGTCGTATGGCCAAGCGGTGATTGGCCATACGTTCTTTGAACTGACATTCTGTCTTGCCCACGTAGTAAAGACCACATGGACAAGACAGAATATACACCACGAATTTAGATGAGCATGTGACAGAGTGTCTAATTTTAAACTTTTTTCCAGTATGCGGGTGACTGACTGTGTCCCCCGTCAGCATTGAGCTGCAAGTGATGCAGCCCATGCACTTGTAACATCCTTTAGGTCTTGACAGGAAATGTGATGGTGTGCTTATTTTTACAAGTGAGGACACATCGGTTTTGACCAAAAGGTCTGCCAGATTACGCCCCCTCTTATAGGCTGGCATGACCCGGGTGTTGTGTAGACTTTTTAGATCACGATCTGTGGCAACAATAGGCCACAATGCTTTAACCTTTTTAGTGGTCTCTCCGCTTTCCACACTAAATTTAGTGACCCAGGGGATCCTATTACCCAAAGTTTTGTCTTTGGTTGCCCCTTTTAGTGCCTGTTCTCTCGGTGTGGCCAAAACCTTTTGTTTAATTTTAACCAGGTCCCTGGTTTTAAAGCCTCTCTGTTCAAACTTGGCTTGCATATTATCAAGTTCTTCTTGTACCTTATCTTCCCTGCTGGTGATTCGCCTCACCCTCAACATTTGAGAGTAAGGCAACCCCTGCCTCAGGGGGATGGGGTGGCAACTTTCTTGTCTTAAAATGGTGTTGCGGTCTGTTTCTTTAACAAAAAGTGATGTTTCAAGTTTGCTATTGATCAACTGTATTTTAACATCCAGAAAATTAACTGTATCCCTACTGAGATTGTATGTGAGTTTTATTGGGCTGTTGCTAGCATTTTGTGCTTCAAACACTTCCTCCAATTCTTTTGGGGTGCCCCGCCAAAGAACAAGTAAGTCATCAATAAAACGTAAATACAGTAACACCTTCTCTGCATGTGGCGCTGAAAAAAATAATTTGTGATCAATTGTGTTCATATACTCATTGGCGTAGGATAAAAATAGAAAAAAACAACTTTTACAAGCAGAGGCCAGGTGGATCCACCTACTTGACACGCTGGCCCCCAGGGGCTTAAATGAGCAACATGGGTTACAACATTTCATCTAATATTTACATTGTTTATAAATTTACCCAGATGTTGCCACTGACAGGTCTAGATAAATAAGAATCCCATAGAATTATATAGATTAGATCTGTCAAATTGCTGCTGTGCCATTTTGTATGTATTTTGTCCGTTTTTAATATTTTTTATGCACTGCTGCAATACAGCAGCTATTAAATGATGCCAGATTGGTGTCTCTTAAACTGACCTATCGAGGTCTCTTAAAACACATTATCACAGTTTTTTAACAGTTTGATTTTTTGTATCACAGGAGCGCCTCGTTGCCTAGGCAACGCACACCGGAAGCGGCACCCAGAACGAGGCTTGGACTCCCTGTGCGCTCCACAGCGCGAGGCGAAGGCTGATGACATCAGAAGAAGAAGCTGCAGCTTCAACTATGGTGTCTGGGCCGGCAGAGCGCAGTGATGGCGACAGGTGAGACAGTCAGCAGGGGAGCTCGCAGGTGAGAGTTGCTGTGGGCTGATGAGGTGGGGGGCGGGTTTTTTCTGCTTGGTTTGTGTATTTATATGTTCACTTGCACTGTGTGGATTGTTCCCTGAGGACGGGCTGTGCCCGAAACATGTTGGAGCCACAATAAATTTTTCTTTGCTTCACTAAATCCGAGAGTGCCGCCTACATCCATCCCAGTATCTACAAGAGCTTACTAAAGCTACAAGGAAGGCACCGGGTCATACTAAAAGACATCCATAGGAGTGCCGGGCACTTGGAATGATATATATATATTTTTTTTTTTTTTTAGCTAAAGGTTTTGTACATGGGAGTGGGGTAGTGCTGCAGCTTCACCTATCTGCCAGTGTGACAATGATTAATGGTGCTGAGCATTGGGAGCCAAGTGTGCAGTGCATTACTGGAAGTTGACTAAGTCCCATGACACTTTGCACCAGAGGGCAGAGGCTGAGAGGTTTGTGCTGAGCTCTGATTGGTGGAGCTCATTACATGCTTCTCAGGCCCATGGATAACAGCAGCAGCAGCAGCCTAGTCATGGGAGGGTTTTTAATCAGAGGCAGCACTGGGACTGTGAGGTCTCCTACAGAGTAAAGTGCAGAGGGACAAACACAGGCTTTTCATGTGGTATGTATGTATGTATGTATGTATGTACTGTATGTGTGTGTGTATATATATATATCCCCTGAAGTTACCCATTGACCAAGTTTATACTGCCTTTACTCTGTGTTTTGACAGTGTAATATTCCCCCATGCAGTTTGCGGCCAGTAATGACAAGTGCAAGGGTCCCCCCTGTCTAAAGTGCCCCGGGCCCCCCGAAGGCTTAATCTGGCACTGGGTCATCTGTAGAGGTCTTGTTAGGAAGGGGGTGCACATCCACCTTGTTGCTGACACCCTGCTGTCCTGTTTGCCTCCTGCAAACTACAGCTTCACCTATAACAGCCACGTTTGTGGGAAAAGATTAATTCCACCCCCACCCAGGTGCTATCAGGTCTTAAGGGTGACAAGGTTGCTACAGGGTGACTAGGGACAGATGCGGCAAACTGACTGGGTAGTCGCGTACCGCATCTTTATAGCAGCCGGCAGGGTGACTATGGACAGATACGGCAAAGTGACTAGGTAGTCGCTTACCGCATCTTTATAGAAGCCGGCAGTGTGACTATGGACAGATATGCCAAAGTGACTGGGTAGTCGCTTTCCGCATCTTTATAGCAGCCGGCAGGGTGACTATGGACAGATACAGCAAAGTGACTAGGTAGTCGCTTTCCGCATCTTTATAGCAGCCGGCAGTGGGACTATGGACAGATACCGCAAAGTGACTAGCTAGCAGTTTGCCATATATGTCCATTTGGGGATAGGTGCATGGATTTTGTTCTGTAGGAGAGATCATGCAGCTATGGAACGCCCACATGGGCGTTCCAGCTTTGGCAGTATAGTCGCAAGAACGGCCAGCATATCGATCAAACGTGTGTACACACTGCACTTTTGTTCCGATATGGGCCCATCCTGTCGGATGAAAATTAAACAGTAAAGAACCTTCGACCAAACGAGTATGGACGGACAAGACCGTTTTTGACCATTTATTGATCGTACAGAGGGAGTCGGGACAGCGTACACACCTATACAATTGAACGGCCGTCCGACCCAGAACGGAAGAACAGCCCGACAGTTGTATAGATGTGTACCCAGATTTACCTGAGAGATAGAATGGCAGAACAGAACAGGAGAATTGCACAGCAGAATAGCAGGGAGATGGAACGCTGGAACAGGAACAGCAGAAGTGTAAAATTCACATTGAAACAATTCTGCTCATGTGCAGCACCCGCAGCTCCCATGCACAGAGATCAAAGTGCAATATCATCCCGGAATGATGAGATCGTAGTTTGATTGGAAGCGGGGGGGGAGCGGTCTTCGGGGACCCTAATTATGGCGGCAGTGCACCTGCATCCCAGCCAATCTGGGAAGGCAGGGGGCTACCCTTAATGCCTGGTTCTGTGATAGGATCACACTTGAATTATGATTGCATTGCTGAGAGGCACGGTGTACGCTGGGCGGCCTTGCTCTGTGCAGGGCAGTCCTCAGAATGCGAACTACCTCAATTGCAGAATTTCTGCACGACCCCCTCCGCAGTCGCACCCGGAAGGCGTCACCCAGTGCACCCGTCACCACCATTTTACAAACTGGAACAATACATAGATACAGCATGGAAGTACTGGCAAACTGAATCTAACGTACAGATATAACTGTATGTACTAAAAAAACATTAAAACACACAGCACTACAAAAAACACTGCAAACCCAGGTTCTCATTGAGCCCATGGGGACTCAATGAATCAAGCAAAAAAATCCATCTTGCCTCCCTCTGTAATAATACCTTGGATCTATTCCCTCCCCTTTGTAGTGGGGGTATGTGGTCAATGATAATATGACGGAGGGCAGTGGGAGAATGACCAGCTTCAACATAATGTCTAGCAACAGGTTGTGTGCTAGACCCTGACATAATAGCTGCCCTGGTGGCCATACGATGTTGCGCCATCCTGGTCTTAAATTGACAATCGTTTTTTCCACACGGTCAAATAAGGGCATATATTACAAACATCGATGTGCACGGTAATCGGTGCTGTATCTTAAATGTCTGGGCAGTATATGGGTGTTTTATGCTGGTACCTGTACGCATGTAGCCACATGTCACACAGCCCACACATTTGACGCATCCCAATTTGGGGGTCCCAAAGAACACCTTAGGGTCCTGTTTCCCCATCTTGGTAACGTCAGCATGGACAACAAAGGCCCTTATTCTGGTTGGTGCGGTCAGAGCCGCACACGGGGCTCCGACCGCACAAACCAAGGGCCGCCCACCAGACGGATCGCCACGGCCGTCCGTACACGGACGGCTGGCGATCCGCATTAAAATGGTGGAGGCTACGCCTCCACCATGGTGGGAGCTGCCCCCTGCATTCGATGGTCGTCGACCATCGAAGGCAGGCCCGCACGCCGCGGCAGCTCCCGCAAGCTAAGACCACACGGACAATCGTCCGTGTGGTAGCTTGTATGGGGGCTGAAAGCTGACATCCGGCGACGTCAGCTTTCCGCCCCCATGTCATGGTAATGAGGGCGTCATGCCCTCATTACCATGCATACGCCCCGCGTTTGCATGGGAACGCCCATGAAACGCGGGGCGTACACATAGGGAAATGAGGGCATGAAGCCTCTCACGCCCCTATACGCCCCCTTTGCGGCGGACGAAATACGTCTGCGGCGAAGGGGGCTGCACATGCGCAGATTGACCTCTGCGCATGTGCAGAGTCCAAACATCGGCGGTACGGCCGCACGCGGGCCGTACCGACCGAATCAGAATAAGGGCCAAAGTCACGTATGTTTTTACCACGAGAGTAACTCGGCATGATCCTTTTCTTATTAATGGCAGTCAAATTAGTGTCTGAGGAGACAATGGGCAAGAATTTAGTGATGGCTTTTCTAACAGATTTACTGGAAGTGTTGTATCTCGTCGGCCAAATGATAACATCATTGAGATCTTTTTTAGGCCGTACCACGAGCGGACTTTCCCTGGTTCTCCTCATCACCTTCTCTTTGGTCTGTAACAGTTCAGCCCTATCATGTCCCCTCTTGACAAATTTCTCCACCATAAGGTCTAATTGCCTATCAGCATCAGAATCTGTGTTGCAGATTCTTCTGACCCTCAGCATCTGCGATAGCGGAATGCCTTTGTGTACTGAGGGGGGATGAAAACTAGATGGAGGTAGAAGTACATTACGGTCAGTGGGTTTAACAAATAGTGTAGTTTTTAACCCTTCTGATGTTTTCTCAATTCGTACATCCCAAAAATCGATGGATGTCTCTGAGATGATGGATGTGAGTTTGACCGGACTCATACTGCCATTATGTGCATTAAGGACACTCTCAAATGTGTCACGACTGCTCCCCGAAAACAAAATCATATCATCAATGAACCGAGAATAGAAAATGACATTACGAGATACACCTGCAGCAGAAAAAAAAATATCATGTTCAATCGCTATCATGTAGGCATTTGCATACGCCGGGGCCCCCATAGCGCACCCCGACGTCTGCAAATAATAAGCCCCATCATAGAAAAAATAATTTTTTGTCAAAACCATTTCAAGAAGAGCACAAAAAAACTCAACATTGGGTCCCTTGTATAAATTGTCCGCAATCAGTTGTCTAACTGCTTGTATCCCCTGAGTATGAGGTATACAAGTGTATAGTGAACTGCGGAGGGGGTCGTGCGCGACGCTGAGAGGGAGGTCTGGTGATGGCAGCCACTTGGATAAATGGTGAGTGTTATCTATTATGTATTGTTGCCCTGACGAAAAATGTGTTATTACATTTGAAACGTTGGCGAATAGCTGGCTTGTTTGATTTCTTTATCTGGGTGCCGCCGCTGGGGACTTGTATTCGGCCGTCTGTGTGGATACCAGTGCAGCTGTGGGAAGGCACCGGAGCAGTTAAGCACCATTAAGCAGGGAGTGCCAGAGCTGTGCTGGACTGTGTTATGGGAATAGTTACTCATCTGTAAGTACACTTATCCCTTGCTTGGGCACCCTGGTGTTATATACAAACCGTCCGAGGGCTGCGGACTGCTGGACCCATTGAGATCCTGTATGCTGTTCAGGTTGTGAGAGACACCTGAACAAATCTGCACGTGTGTGTGGTGACATTTATCTGTACAATCATGGATTCATCCACAGAGAGGGTTGTATTGGACATTGGAGATGTGCTGTCCTTCTCTGAGGTAGAAGCTTCCAGTATAGTTTATACAGAAAAAGTAATTGGTGACACAGAGGGTGTCCCATTACAGGATCTATACAGAGACTGGACAAAACTAAAAAGGAGAGAGACAGATTTCTATTACCATGCAGTGACTTTGTCTGAATATTTCAGCGCTAAAAAGATACCACGCGGTTTCCGCGTGAGGAATATCCCCACGATAGGATGTAATAATGTCGCGTTTTGTAAAAAGTGGTGTGCTGTGCTTAATAAATGTTCCCTGGATCTTCTCCTCCTGGTGATAGAGGAGTCGACCAGGGAACGTAACATCACTAAGGAGAACATAATTGCTTTTGAGAGTAAGCACATGCAGCAGTTTATAAAATGACCAATCATGTGATTGGCTACAAAAGCTTCAGACCCAGGTTGAGAACTATAAGCGGGATCTGATAAAGTACAAATGCGAGAAATTCACTAAAGTAAACAGTGACTATGAGTCCCATAATGTATATGCTTGGTTGACGGGAGGTGGGTCTAATCCCCCATAGTCCCAATATAACAGGAGACCCAGACGTGGCTATAGATTTGATACATCCAACGAATCAGCCACTTCAGCGAGTGAGGGGGAAACAGTACCTCGTAGATGCAAAGCTGCGCCGGTCCCTTTTGGGACGCGCACTGGGGCACAGCAAAGATTGCCAGACATAAGCACAACCGTAGAGGCGGCCAATGCAACCGGATCAAGAGGTCGCAAGCCGCCTGCTCAAGGAAAGAAGAACTTATCTTTAATCTCTTGACTACCCCGCTTACCAATGATGAGATCAATGTGTTTGAATTTTGTCCCCCACTACTCCATTTGGGATTCAGTATTGAATCCCAGGGGTTGGGATCCCGGCGTTCAGAATCCCGACGCCGGAATCCCGACAGCCGAAATGCCGACAAGGGGGGGACGTGGATCGCCCCCCCTTGCGGGCACGCTGCGCTCGCCACGCAGCGGGCCCGGTGCCTCGCTACGCTCGGCACACTAATTTATTCTCCCTCCAGGGGTGTCGTGGACACCCCAGGAGGGAGAATGTGTCGGCATTTCGGCGGTCGGGATTCCGGCGTCGGGATTCTGAACGCCGGGATCCCGACCGCCGGGATTTTAACTGCATCCCCTCCATTTGACCCTTTCATATGGAAGACTGAAGTTTATAAGCTCAACAGACAGCTTAAACTACAGGAATACTTCAAATCTGCCGATAAATCTGCCCAAACCGAGAAAATACCTGCTGAATTAAGGAAATTGAAACCTAAATCACAGTTTGATCCGCCTTTGATGGACCCTTCCATCAGATCATTTACTCGTACCTTGGAAGCCACAGTAGACACCCCGCCAGCTTATCCAAAATACCAGAAAAATCTGAGTAAATCAGAATGGTCAGCGCTTAAAGCTTTGGAGAAAAGAGAGGATATCATGATACGATCCTTAGATAAGGGTGGTTCTATAGTGGTCCAGGACATTGTTGACTATAGGAAGGAGATAGAACGTCAATTGGCGGACAGCCTGGTGTACAAAAAACTCACTGGTGACCCTACTAACATCTATAAAAAACAACTGGAACAATTCCTAACAGATGCGTGCGAACACCTTGATAAAGGGGGCAACTGTCCCCGAAACGTCGGACACTGTGTTTTATATGCTTTAATATACTATTGCACAAGACTCCTAGTGCCGCTTTATTTCTTAACCGTATATATATATATATATATTATTTTTTTTTTCTTTATAACTATGACAGAAGAGATGAAGCATTCTGATTAAACGCAAAATACAGGTCAGGTGTATATATCCAATACATTACATCTCTGACAGGACAATCTGATCCATATAATTTCCTCCTATGTAGCTGTTTAGTCTGTTTAACTTTTACATCATTTCATGTATATTAAATAGAAGCAGTAAATTGTTTTTTTAACATGTTTAAATTGGATTTTAATTGAATAATTAAGCTATTGTAACATCCAAAGTTGTTAGAAGTGTGTTTTTGCAGGTCTCCCAGAGCCAGGTTTATCCTTAGGCAGCTGTCCAGGATCTGGGGGGCTACACCAGGTCTACCTATCACGGAATTAAGTATGCCTATGAGGAAGACATCCTTGATGTACGTAATGCAGGTGCTGGCTGTGGTATTTCTAAGATACCACCTCCACATTTTCACGTAAGGTGCTGGAAAGTGAGTATTAACCTTAATGAGATATCCAAATTCTGTTTTATATTTTTATATTTTCTTGAATCAAATAAGTTTGTGTGTCTCCTACAACAGCACCTGTGGCTCATCTTAGGTACTCATAACCTGAGGAAGTTTGATATATTTTGTTTTTAATGCTTGTCAACAGCGAGGTTGCTATTATTTTTAGACAGCTGAAAAATTGCACCATATTACACAGGTCACATGTGCGATTTTCAGCCAAAAATCTCACATGTAATAGGGTGTGAATTTTTAGACAAAGTCGGAAATCACTTGCTATTTTTGGCAATATTTTAGTAAGGGGAATGTGCGATTTTAAGTAAAGGTGCAATTTTTAGTAAAGGTGCAATTTTTTGTAATGGGAATGTGCGATTTTTTTTTTTAATATTGGGAGTGTGCATTTTATTTAATTTTTTTTTAAAGACTATGCCTTCAGCATAACTGGTTCTAGAGCACGATGCTGGTTTCTTAAATACCCCCCCCCCCCCCCCCCCACAACCACCTGCATTTTGGAAACCAGGACTGGCTCAGTGAGCCCAGAGTTGGTTATGCTTCGGGGGACCACACGCCATTTTTTGGTACTTTTACTTTTAGACACTTTTTATACAGAACCATGAACAGATTTCACTGATCTTTACATGGTTCTGTGAAACTCACCCTATTTCTTTTATTTGCGATTTTTGGTAATGTTTAGGGTGCAATTTAAAAAATCACACCCTGTTACATTTGCGATTTGCTGTTTTCTAAGAGAAAACATGTGGATGTGATTTTTTTGGTCACAGCAAACCATGCAAATTTTACCTCTAATCACACACTAGTGCGATTTCCAGTAAATGTGCGAATTCATCCATTTTTGACCAAAAAATCCAATATCTAAAAATCTCGCTCTATTACCTTTCACCTCAAGCATCCATTTGATTTCATTGTTGCATCTTCTTTCGGCTGTGCTTAGTAGACTGTCCTGAAATCTATTGTTCATGGTTTGTTATTTACAGCAAATTTTCACTTTCAAGGGATAAATTGCATTTATCTTTTTTTTTTCACTCAACAGTTTGTAGCCATTTTTTTCCATTGTGACATTTCACTGTATTAATCGTTATTCACATTAATTTAAATGTTCATTAGTATTTTCAATTAATCTTTTAGACTTATTGAAATGCACTAGAGCATGTTGGTGTTTTCCAAAAAGCTTATTTCTGTGAAGTTTGGCATATGTTCAATGTTCTTGAGTTTTATACATAAATTATGAAATGTATTATTGTGAACAGTTCAGTCCTTAGTTCTTGTTATCAGTTATCACACATTAATTATTTGACATTTTGTTCACATGAATAAAATAAGTTTATATTCAAAAATGTTTGCAAATCTTATTCATAATCATGTACAAGTATAATTTGTAACTGGCTACACATATGTGATATTAGCTGGATGGGGTTTATTTCATAGACGTGGGGCACAATTCAGAGTGGATTGTTGATGTGTGAAATCACATTCTGCTACATTACTGAATGACTGCACATGCATAAGGATCGTAAATCTCATGTTCGAGCCCAAATAGTGACAGAAATAGCGAAAATACCTAAACACAATTGGGGGTGAACACCAGCCATTTTCTGGGAGTGTCTGAAAAAAAGCAGATGTGCTCAGGCATTAAGGGAGGGTTTGTGATGACAGCACCGGCCTCGATCAGTGGTTGCAGAGTTGTAGAAGGGTCAGATTAAGGCTCCAGTGGCCTGGGTTTTTTTAAGACAAAGGGGCCCCTAAAGACTAAACAACCACATGCACATAGAATACATTCCCCCAAACACGCACTACATACACATACACACACAAAGCATACTTACATATATAAAAACACGCTGCATACATACAATACACACACACCGCATACAGACACATAGAGCATACACACTATATACATGCATACATACAATATACACACATAGATCATACATACAGGACATACATGCATACATACATACATACATACATGCATACAAAAACACACACATCATACAGCACTTACCCAGGGCCTTTTCAGGGCACCGGAGTGCCCCAGGTGGGGGGGCGCCCCCGCGCTCACCCGCTCCATGGGGGGGGTGCGGCTGCACCGGAAGTGGGGGGTGGAGATGCAGCGTAGCTCCACGGGGGGGGGGGGGAGAGGGAGAGTGAGCACCATCTCGCTCCATGGGGGGTAGCGGGAGATGCGGAGATGGCCGCAGCATTGCTCCATGGGGGGGGGGAGAAAAAGAGGGAGATGCTCACCTTGACCTTGATCAAGGGTTTGCTGCTCCCAAGTGGCCACCCTCCAGTGGCCGGCACCCTAGGCAAATGTCTTAAGCTGCCTAGTTGTGGCACTGGCCCTGCACTTACCAAGAGAGGACAGGAAGAGATCCCTGAGTGCTGGAGGCTATGTGAGAGCAGAGCTGCTGCTGCTGCACGTACTCAGAAGCTCCCCCTGCTGGTGTGCCTGTATCCCATAGTCACTACAGAGAGCTCTGCCCCTCAGAGATTGGGGCCTGGGGGTACACAAACCCCCCCTTTATCCGGCTCTGGTCAGACTTACCCACATTTGCACAGGCTGGAAAAATCATTTGATGGTTAGTGAATTGTGCATGGAATTGCGACAGGATAGAAAATTGCCCATTTACACAGGGCAGGGTTTTCTCCGGTCTCAACCGTCTGTCCAGAGTCCATGCCGGTCCCAGCCGGTTCAAGTATCATCAAGACCCTGCCGGTCCTAGCCAGTTTAAGTTCCACCAGATGTCCTCCGGTTCCAGCCAGTCAGAGTTTGTCTACGTCCAAGCCTATACCGTCCTTCTGCCCAGAGACTCTTGCAAACTTGCCTGGTCCTGATAATTCCAGCCAGTCTTCTATTGTCTCCTATTCTGTTGAACAAACAGTTGACACTCCAGACACTCTTTACTTTGATGGGGATGTAGCTCAACTACGCATGATCGCCTGTCATCTCCTCTCTGAAATGGAGTCCAATCCATCAACAAATATCACTCCAAGTTATGCAGTCCGACATCTCTTTCGTTTTTTCAGAGGCAAAGCCTTGGATTGGGCTAATCCCTTTATAGAAACCAACAATCCCATCTTGAATGATCTTCCTGCATTTCTAAAATTAGTTCAACAAGAGTTTGCCATAAAACGAACTGGTTCAAAGTCTTCCCAAAAGTCTCAATTTATGGACATTAATTAATTAGCCTTGTCTCCTGCTTCCAAAGATTCCTCTAAGATTTATAGTCCTCAGTCATCCAAGATAGAACTTCCTGAACAAGATCAAGTTCTTCTTGACCAGTATATCAAAAATTTTCGAGCTGCTAGAAAACAAGCTGGTTCACAGTCGTCGCCAAAGTCTCAGTCCATAGATATGAAATTGAATTCTACAGCTCTGTCCCCTGCTCCTGAAGATTCTTCTAAGTTTGCAAATCCTCAGTCTTTTCCTTGCCAGTACTCATCGTCTTCAAATTCTACACTATTTCTAGAGTCCTCTGGAAAATTCCAGTCCACCAAAGCCTGTATCCAAGGACTTGAGAATTGGTACTCTCTCTCTCTGTCTCATCCTCAAGTGGAACCTTCTACGCTACCTTGTCCCAGCGAATCTTCAGAAACTTCCAACCAGAGTAAAAAGGTCTTAACTCTAGACATGGATTCTGATTCCGAGTATGATGAGGATTATGACTCTACCCCTTTCCTTGAAAATCCTGTTTCATCCTGCCATGTCTTACCTCTGAAAAAAATTGAGTTGGATGCTACAGATGGCTATCCGAAAGCCCCTGGTTATCGTACAAGATTTAATTTGAGTCCTAGTGGTGCCTTAGCCTCAAGGGCCAGATCTTCTCGTATCTCAGTTCCAGTCAAAAATACTTCAGTTATCCCCGATGAATATGATTCTACGTCTGTCTCCAGTGGTCCTCTTCGTCCTAGTCAAGTTTTCCTTCAGGACGGAAGTCATCCTCATTATCATGTCCGAGGGAACGGGAATTCTGTTTACATCGACGATGGATGGTCCACTTGTTCTGACGATGAGGTAGAATTGTGACTTTTCTTCAAAGTTTCCTGAAGTGTCCGGTGGCCACCCGAAAAGGGGGGGTACTGTCACAATCCTGCCAGAACTCTGTGTGTTTGTCCTGTCTTGCCTGCCTGTCAGTCTTGTATCTCAGCCTGCTGTAGCAAGATCTGAGTCTTTGCTAGTAATGAGCACCTGGGTGAGTTCTGTAGTTACCAGTGGAGAAGAGTCATGCTAGATCCCTGTTTGCCTCATCCAGAGACTGTGAACAGGTGTGGCCGTTTCTAATCACCCAGCTGCCCAATCAGTGCTGCTCTGAGGGGTTATCCTCCCAGCCCTGCATGAATACTGGGCTTTTGCATTGTTGTTAATCCCTTGGGAGAAAGCTTCAGCCTGTGCTCCTGCTTAAGCTCTGTGGTGTTCCAGTTACCCAGCATTTGTATCCTGCATTCCAGCACCTGCACCAGCATTCCTACACCTGTGTGCTTCCAAGACCCTGCACCAGCGTTCCTACACCTGTGTGCTTCCAAGACCCTGCACCAGCGTTCCTACACCTGTGTGCTTCCAAGACCCTGCACCAGCGTTCCTACACCTGTGTGCCTCCAACACCCTGCACCAGCGTTGCTACGCTTGTGTGTCTCCAAGTACCTGCACCAGTGTTCCCCTGTTCCTGCATTCCAATTACCTGCACCAGTGTTCACCTGTTCCTGCATTCCAAGTACCTGCACCAGTGTTCACCTGTTCCTGCATTGCAAGTACCCGCACCAGTGTTCACCTGTACCTGTATCCAGTACCTGCTCCCTGTCCCAGCACCTGTGCTTCCAAGTTGCCTGCACCTGTGCTTCCGAGTTGCCTGCACCTGTGCTTCCGAGTTGCCTGCACCTGTGCTTACGAGTTGCCTGCACCACCTGCCTCTGCGTGCCTCAGTACCTGCACCCGCGACCACCTTCACCGCTGCACTCTGTGCTTCCGGCACCTGCACTCCAGTTGTCCTACTCCGTGCTTCCGGCACCTGTGCCCCAGTGGTCCTACTCCGTGCTTCCAAGTAACTGTTACCAGATTCCAGCTTCCCAAAGACTATTACAAACTTTCAATTGTCTCCTGTACCAGTTTTCATTCTATGCAATAAACATTACCCATTTGTATCCACGTGCCTCTGTCCTGTTTCCATTTGGTTGTCAGCTAGCCACCAAGGTCACTCCCGGGTCCCAAATCCCCAGTCGTGACAGTATGCAATTAAAGTAAGGCATGATTTCTGCATTGCCCATCCCTTGCCCCGACCTTCTGGCTAGGGCAGGGACAATTTTTAATCTATGGTTTATGTGTGTTTTTGTCACGTTTATTTGTCTATAGGGCTGTCCTGCTATCATGAGCTGTCCTGCTATCCCTCCCTCAAAGGGAGAGCAGTGGTCTCTAATCCCCAGGAATGCTTCAACCAAACCTGGAGAAGTTGGGATGGCCCTGAGCCACAGGGCAAAGGGAAGTCTACTTATCCTAACTCCTTTTGGGGGTTGAGGGATTGAGTCTTTCCAAACTTCGGCAAGGAGGACCCACTGACCCTAACTCCTTCAGGAATTGAGAGTGGAGAAACAATGGTTGTCCATAATCTATGATATAGACATCCACCAATATTTTTTAACTGGTGCTGGGACCGACTGTAGGTGGCCGTATACCAGCAATGTTAATCAATACTTTTCTATTTTTCCACCTGTTGCTGGGACCATCTGTCAAAAGTGAGGGTATAGCTTCAGTGTGTTGGTAGCAGGACAGCCCATAAGGGTTATTTATATAGCCCAATACATGTAACAAAACACACAAGTAAAAATTATCCAAAAGGCTGGGGCAAGGGATGGGCAGTGAAATATTCACGCCTCGGTTAGAACTCATAGCCAATGAGAATTCCATTGCTTAAAGTTCAGCTGCAGATGGCTGATAACTAATGAATTGTTGATAGTTCACCTTGCTGGATCGCTTCTCTGCCCCTTTGGTGGGGTACCTGCAGGTTGAGGAGAGATCAGTTGGAGTGAAGGTTTTTGTTATCAATGAGTCTATTCTTTTCAGTAGAATGACAGGTGTGAGAAAAACAATTCGCCTGGAAGTTATGGAGTCAAGGAAAGACATATGTAAACTTAATTTAGTTGTGGAAGAAATCCTTTACAAGTTGGGTGGTCCCACTAAAATTTTTGTATTAAAGATTTTGTTTGATATGATATCAGTTTCTATAATGCAGACAAATGCATGAATGCTTTTGAGAATATGAGGTTTAAGCTGTTGCATCCTTGCACCCTTGTTTGCTGTTAGAGACACACCCATAACTGAGCTTATACAATCCCCGGAAAGATATTGACTTGGTTAGAAGGTTTCTGCATAAGGGTGAGTAAATGAGAATGTGTAATGTATGGGGCATTTTGGGTTAAATGTAGACCAGACCCAAGCTTCATTGGAGGTGTAATTCATTCCCCAATAACATTTTAATTAGAGGAAACAGGGGATACCTGTTTTATCCTAACCAGCTGTTGTGCAGGAACTGCCATGAATTTGGGCATACAAAAGATAGCTGCAAAAAAATCTGATGGAAATCTGATCTGCAGGAATTGTAATGCAGACACTTATAATGCAAGACTGAGCTTTGAAAGCAGAAAGTAGTACCTGTGTGGTGAGGAATGCCATTCATGTAAACCATGCCATAATTGCAGGTGAGGTAACATTATATTCCAGAATGGGGTTTGGAACGCAAAAGGACACCTGGGGTTTTGGTGGCTGCTATGGACCAGATTTTTTTTAACTGATCGATATAATATATTATACACTATGCGGTTTGAGTTAAACATACTTTTAAATGACCACACTATTGTGTGCCTCCTTGTTTCCTCTTTTTGAATATAGTTGTATATTGTACTGACCACTATACCCCATAGTTGCCTACCTTTCTGCCTCCTCCTCCTGGAGGGAAAAGCCTGGTCAGCATGTGGGGTAATGGCCAAGCAGGAAGACACTATGGGCCTTATTCTGTTTGGTACAGTGGGACCGTATACGGGCGGATCAGGGTTTTTTTTTTCATCTGTGCATGCGTAGCTTTCGCAATGCGCAGGTGCGGCGACCTCACACCGCTCACGGACGGGTCTCTCCCTGCGAAAAAACCTGTCCGCAAGAGTACGGTCATTGTGGGCGGCATGGAGGCATTTTTAGGGGAGCGGCCGGAATAATGAGGAAAACTGGGCGTAAACATAGGCGTACACGGGGGTGTGCACCTAAAATGTACGATGCTACAACCGCTCGATCGGCAAACGCACCGTGCATTTTGGGCCAAAAACAGGCGGATGCCAAAGATAGCTCCAGACCACCCCTAGAGATAACGTATGAGAGCGGACGCCTGGGTCTGCTAGTTAACACTGATTACTACACCTGAATGTAATAAGCAATGCTGCAGCCTATTAAGTGAAAACCATGATTTCACTACCTGCAAGCCACACACAGCCCTCAAACACATTGTTAGCATATCTTTCTACACTTCTCTACATGTGAAGGTTGTTTTAATTTTAGGTAAGATTCATTCTAAGACCTGCTTATATGGGGGAAATTTACCAATATGAAAAACCTAGTTTTTCGTATTGGTATTTTCCCTACGACTGCATACGACTGTTTAAGTCGTATGCAAAGTCGTGTTCCGGAGGGGGATTTACAAAGCAGTCATATACGACTGCTTTGTAACCCACCGATGTCGTAGGAATTCGTATTAGCGGCCGTATATACGGCCGCTAATACGAATTATTTCTAGCAGTCTGCACGGATCAGTCAGATCCGTGCAGGCTGCAATGTGTAAAAAAAAATAGAAAAATAAATAAATTTAAAAAAAAACCGGCGTGGGGTCCCCCCCACAGCCGAAACCAGCACCAGGCTGACAGAGCCTGGAGCCGGTAATTAAAAATCAGGGAACCCGACAAATAGGGGTTCCCCGATTTTTAACAACCAGCCCCAGGCTCCTGCTCTGGGGCTGGTTCCCAAAATACGGGGGACAAAATGACTAGGGGTCCCCCGTATTTTAAGAACCAGCCCCAGGCAAAACCAGCCGGCAGGGTAATGCCACAGCCGGGGGGAGACTTTTTATGCAAGTCCCCCCGGCCAAAGCATTAACACTACCGACCAGTCAGCCTGGCCAGGGGCCCTGGGGGAGTGGGGACCCCCCCAATAAAGGGGTCCCCCCCTCCAGGACTTACCTGACCAGGCTGAAGCCTGGTGCTGTCCTCGATGCCCCTGGGCGGTGGGCATCGAGCTGATGGTATGGTGTAAAAAATAGAATAAAAACCATTGTCTTTTACTGGTGAACTATGAGTCCCAGCAAGCCTTCCCCGCAAGCTGGGACTTGGAGAACCACAAGTCCCAGCCTGTGGGGCATTAAAGGGCCCGCTGGGTCTTGTAGTGCCACAGTAAAAGAAAGAGTTAAATAAACACACTGACACACGTGAAAAATAAAAGTTTAATACATACATAACACATACATACTGATACTTACCTTTCTTGATCCCGTAGGTAGCCCTGGTCCTGATGTCCTGTGTCGTCCATGTCGGCTGTCTGCGTCGTCCTCCAGGTCCATGTCGACGGTCCGTGTCGTCCTCCAGGTCCATGGCGGGGTCCGGGTCCGAAGAAATCCATGTTGGAGCTGTGGAAGGAAATCCTACTCACCTGTTCCTGCGCTGAAGAAGTCTTCTCTTGATCCGACGTAGTCCAGGTAATCTTCATGCTGTCGCCGGTCCCCGCTGTCTGCGCTGTCTCTGCATCGCGCTGAGGAGAGATGCTGAAGTTTCATATTCGGCGCCTCTCCTCAGACTGAATTCTATTGGCCGCCTAGCGGGCCAATCAGGAGCCGAGAAAGTCGGCTCCTGATTGGCCCGCTAGGCGGCCAATAGAATTCAGTCTGAGGAGAGGCGCCGAATATGAAACTTCAGCATCTCTCCTCAGCGCGATGCAGAGACAGCGCAGACAGCGGGGACCGGCGACAGCATGAAGATTACCTGGACTACGTCGGATCAAGAGAAGACTTCTTCAGCGCAGGAACAGGTGAGTAGGATTTCCTTCCACAGCTCCAACATGGATTTCTTCGGACCCGGACCCCGCCATGGACCTGGAGGACGACACGGACCGTCGACATGGACCTGGAGGACGACGCAGACAGCCGACATGGACGACACAGGACATCAGGACCAGGGCTACCTACGGGATCAAGAAAGGTAAGTATCAGTATGTATGTGTTATGTATGTATTAAACTTTTATTTTTCACGTGTGTCAGTGTGTTTATTTAACTCTTTCTTTTACTGTGGCACTACAAGACCCAGCGGGCCCTTTAATGCCCCGCAGGCTGGGACTTGTGGTTCTCCAAGTCCCAGCTTGCGGGGGAGGCTTGCTGGGACTCATAGTTCACCAGTAAAAGACAATGGTTTTTATTCTATTTTTTACACCATACCATCAGCTCGATGCCCACCGCCCAGGGGCATCGAGGACAGCACCAGGCTTCAGCCTGGTCAGGTAAGTCCTGGAGGGGGGGGACCCCTTTATTGGGGGGGTCCCCACTCCCCCAGGGCCCCTGGCCAGGCTGACTGGTCGGTAGTGTTAATGCTTTGGCCGGGGGGACTTGCATAAAAAGTCTCCCCCCGGCTGTGGCATTAGCCTGCTGGCTGGTTTTGCCTGGGGCTGGTTCTTAAAATACGGGGGACCCCTAGTCATTTTGTCCCCCGTATTTTGGGAACCAGCCCCAGAGCAGGAGCCTGGGGCTGGTTGTTAAAAATCGGGGAACCCCTATTTGTCGGGTTCCCTGATTTTTAATTACCGGCTCCAGGCTCTGTCAGCCTGGTGCTGGTTTCGGCTGTGGGGGGGACCCCACGCCGTTTTTTTTTTTATTTATTTAATTTTTCTATTTTTTTACACTGTAGCCTGCACGGATCTGACTGATCCGTGCAGGCTAAAACGCAAATACGACATGAAAATGGTGTTCTATTTTCCTGTCGTATTTGCGTGGGTGTTTTACACCACTAAGCAGCCGTATTATCAGTACGGCTGCTTAGTAAATCAGAAACCACCATTCTTTTGAATGGTGATTTCTGTCATATTCTATCGATGGTGTAGACATTCGTATTTGTAAATACAAATACGAATGTTCCATCTTTAGGACTACGAATTTTTGTATTTTTGGGATTGTAAATCCCGAAAATACAAATTCGTAAAAAAAAGGTGTATTTCTCCCTACGAATACACCTTTTTTCTACGAATCCATTTTGGTAAATGTCCCCCTATATGTCAAGGTAGTTATTTTATAACCATCTACACCCATTCAGTAAGTGTTTTTGTATACTTTAAAAAGCAGGACACTCAATTCACCGAAGTCGACACGTGTCAACTTTTTCACTGTAACACCAACATAACTTTATTTAAAAGTAAAACCAATGTGGGGACACATAGATAGTGATTAAAATGCAACATTAGAACATAATAAATATACATGTAATGAGGGTTAAAATGTTGTTTCATTAGGGTGTTTATTAAGGTAGACAATTGAGTTAATAGAAAACAATTATTGAATAACAGTTAGAATAATTAATTAATTGTCTTAATTATAGTTGAAAGGCAAGATTTGCAGTGCCATATATGTGAAGGGTATGTCACCGTGCACGGACGTACGCTCACTCTCATGATCGTTGATACACGCTGAGTTTTCCATTGAAAAAAGGCAAGACCCGTCCATGCACTGTGGCGTATGCTCAGATATACGGAAGTTGTCGGTGTGGAAACGGATGAGACCGTCCGTATACGGTGGAGTACGCTCTGTTGCACGCCAGTTAACGGTGTCTAAGAGGAGACCCGTCCGTATATGGTGGTGTACGCTCAAGTGTATGCCACTCCCCATTGTCGGTGTTTGTGACCGTCCGTATGCGGCTGATCTGTGGGCATACTTTCGCTCACTGTCCGCGTACGGGAAATGTACGGTGAAACGGACCATACGTACGTTTCACCGACCTAACCAGAATAAGGCCCTATGTGTACGAGGGAGTCGTGGAGACGCAAACAAGCCATTGTGGCTCTGCCGATACTTTAGAGTGCCATAAAACTAGCTTTGTATAGCAAAGGCGGGACTTTGATGATGTGATTCAGCCTGACCCTATTCATCTGATTATGCTAATAAGTGGGCACCGAAGGGAGATAGAGGTTGCAGGGGGTGCAGGGGTCCGAGGGGATGTGAGAGACCTGCCCACCTTCTCAGCTGTCCAGGCAGGACAACTGATTTCGGGTACCTCCCAGCCATTCCGGAAAGGTAGGCAAGTATGCTTTATACTACAGACATCATTCTAGAGCACTATACAAAACAGAATTAATTATTCTGTCCTATATGAAATGCATGTATTATTCTTCTGACCTCTATACATTTCAGAGACTATTGTATTGCATTTTGTTTAAATCTTTTGTGTCTATAGCATTCAAAAATCCAGAACTCTAATTAATATACAATATAGTTTTGGCCCAATGCAAGCATGTCATATTTTATTTTAATGAGTAAATAGAAACTGACTTCTGATCAGCTAATTCTAACAAACTGTGGGTGGGGTCGCTACATACTTTACTTACATTTTCTTCTAGCATTCTAGTTTGCAATGAAATGCATCAATCTACCATCAATCTGCTATTAATCTACTATGGTATCTGTTTAGGAATGCTGGATTCTGCTCTTGTACTTGTTAAATGTACTTGCTCTTTCCATCAATCCAGCCACATATCATTATCACTTAGAACTGCTGTTTCAGGCTTTAGACACCATGGACAGACTTTGGAAGTGCTTATTCTGTTAAATAGAAACTGCATACGCTTGCATATCTAATGACTATTTAAAAGTCATTTCCATTTTAAATACACTATGACTTCTGGAGTTCACTCAGCTACATTCTATACACATCATTGTAAACATGTATATTTGTAACAGCACCCCTGTGATGGTGAAACATAGAACAATAGATTTTTTTGTAAGGATATCAATATGCCTATTCCAAGCATGTTTACATTGTACTACTGTATTTTCCTCTACCACCTCTGATGGGAGGCTATTCCACTTATCTACTACTCTTTCTGTGAAGTAATTCTTCCCCAAATTTTCCCTGAATCTTCCTCCCTCTAGTTTCAGTGCATGTCCTCGTGTTCTGCTGCTCCTCTTCCTGTGAAGAATGTCTCCCACCTGTACCTTGTTAAAACCCTTGATATATTTGAAAGTTTCTATCATGTCCCCCCTTTCCCTTCTCTGCTCCAAAGTATACATATTAAGATATTTTAGTCTTTCCTGGTACGTTCTGTGATGTAGGCCATGCACCATTTTAGTTGCCCTTCTTTGTACACTCTCTAATGTATTTTTATCCTTCTGGAGATATGGCCTCCAGAACTTAACACAATACTCTAGATGAGGTCGTACCAATGCACAAAAAACAAAGAGTAGATTGTCCCCTCCACTGGCGCTTTAATAGGATGATACCTCCCTTGGAAACGAAGTACGATCCTCTTCTCCCAAATTAAACGATAGCAAAGGTATATAAATAAATACCGTACATCCCTCTTAGTACAGCAACGTTCCTCTTCTCCACCTCTGTATATTTGATTTCTGTATCACCAGATTGGGTACCCCTTTTCCTTAGGTGGTCAATGAGTGAAGTAGACTCTCCCCAAAACATGGCAAAATAGTGTGATACCATTTAATGTAAAAATTATACAATACAGAAGTGAAACGGTTTCACTTCTGTATTGTATAATTTTTACAAAAAAGCAAAAGGGGTACCCAATCTGGTGATACAGAAATCAAATATACAGAGGAACGTTGCTGTACTAAGAGGGATGTACGGTATTTATTTAGTACCTTTGCTATCGTTTAAATTGGGAGAAGAGGATCGTACCTCGTTTCCAAGGGAGTTATCATCCTATTAAAGCGCCAGTGTGGGAGACAATCTACACTTTGTTTTTTGTGCATTTTATGGTGTTAGGGTCACCATTTTCCCAGTTTTGAACCCACCATAGGCTGCTTTAGCGCACACACTCATTGACTTTTTTCTTGAGGTCGTACCAATGACCTATACAGTGGCATTATTACTTCTTTCTTTCTACTGCTGATACCTCTCCCTATGCAACCAAGCATCTGACTTGCCTTCTTCATTGCTCTGTTACATTGCCTACCTGTCTTTAAGTCCCCAGAAATAGTGACACCTAGATCCCTCTCTTCCTCAGTAGTTTCCATTATAGTGCCATTTATACTATATTTAGACCTTGTATTTTTGAGACCCAAGTGCTTGATTTTGCATTTTTGGGCATTAAAATGTAGTTGCCATGCTCTTGACCATTCCTCTAATCTACCTAGATCATCAATCATTTGTTTTACCCCTCCTGGTGTGTCTATTCTGTTGCATACCTTTGTGTCATCTGCAAAAAGGCACATTTTACCCTCAATTCCATTTGCAATATCACCAATAAAGATATAAAAAAGCACTGGTCAAATACAGATCCCTGGGGTTTCACTTGTAACCTTTCCCTCCTTTGACTGTACTCCGTTTACTACAACTCTCTGTTTTCTGTGCTGCAACCACCCTCTTATCCATTCAACTATCTTAAAATCCAATCCCAAGCTTTCAAGTTTATTTAACAGTCTGCGATGTGGGACAGTGTCAAAAGCCTTACTAAAGTCTAGATAAGCTACATCTACAGCCCCACCTTGATCTATTACTTTAGTCAACCAGTCAAAAAAGTGAATAAGATTTGTTTGACAGGATCTTCCCCCAGTAAACCCATGCTGTTTCGGATCCTGTAAATTGCTGGTTTTTAGATATTCTACAACTCTTTGTTTTAAGAGTGTTTCCATCAATTTCCCTACTACTGATGTAAGGCTCACTGGTCGATAGCTGCTTACCTCTTCCTTTCTTCCACTTTTGTGCAGTGGGACTACATTCGCCGTTTTTCAGTCCTCTGGGATTACTCCAGTAGTTAGTGACTGGTTGAATAATTCTGTTATTGATTTTTACCAGCTCCCCTTTAAGCTCTTTTAGTATCCTTGGATGTATCCCATCTGGCCCCATTGATTTATTCACTTTCAGTTCTGAGAGTTCTGTGAGGACTTTCTCCACTGTAAATGTACTTGTTTCTCCCTCATTTCTGACTATACTTGCAACTTAACTGTAGCCCCTTCCTCTCTCTTTCAGCAGTGAATACTGAGCAGACATAATTATTAATATGATCTGCTATTACATTGTCCCCCTCAAGAAGACTTCCACTTTCTGTCTTTACTCTTATTATTCCACTTTTTGATTTTCTCCTTTCCCTTATATACCAAAAAAAAAAGTCGTCGTCCCCCCCCCCCCCCCCCCCTTTACCCACTGACTGGCCCATTTTCTTTTCAGCCTGTGCTTTTGCACATTTGATTACCTTCTTAGCCACCTTCTGTCTAACAAGATAAACCTCTTTGTCCTTATTATTCTGTGTCTGCTTAAATTTCTTAAAGGCCAACTTTTTTGCTTTCACTTGTTACATCTTTCGCAAACCACAATGACTTCCTTTTCCTTGTGGTTTTCCTAACTGTGGGGGTTTTTCCTTGTGGTTTTCCTAACTGTAGTGCAATGTCGTACCTGGCTCTGGATCTGATGACTTCAGCAGCTTCAGAACTCTTCGCGGCCTCTTCTATGGAAGAACGGTATACCACAAGGAGGACCCACAAAAGGAAGACTACCACTAGTAGCAGCGACAAGGATTTATTTCACGACACACTGATTGGTCGCTGCAATATTTCAATGGTTATTTGCAAATTACATAACAAATACTTAACTGACAAGCAGTCGCTGTAAGGCATTAAATAAAGCAATTATTCTTCCAGTACTCTAAACATGGATAGTCTTTAACGGTTATAACTGACATTAGAACTTACCATATCAAGAAAGATCATTTCACTAAAATGCTATGACTGTAAATACCATACAACTGTTGAAGGAGCAATTAGAATTACAAGTGTTTCCTGTGTTTTTTAACCCATTCTGTGAGTATTGGCATACTCATTGGGACGTGTGCAGCAGTAAGTGCAGAAGTTACTATATACTGATTATTTTCCTGATTGATTCCCCCTGTGGACCTTTAATTAAGTGCCAGGTGTTTTTGGAGCCTGGATAAGGTTCTTGTAACCAGTCTCCAGTCTGCAATCTATCTCTATACCACCATACGACTGTAGGTTGAAGTGTCCGCCAGGTGGTGCTGCTTAAACTTTATATATTAAACTTCAATCTCTGGCTCTGCAGCCAATCTAAAACTCGCTAACAACTTAATGCAAAAAAGTAGCAAATCAACATACACTGTCCCAGATAAATAGTCACTGGCTCAAAGAAATGGTCTCACGAAGAAGGATCCTCAAATTGACATGTTAGGCCCTATAGTAGTGTGCACACTAATTTATGATCCATGGGGAAAGGCTAACATGGAGGGACAGGCAGGTTCCCTTTGCGGTGACTTCCTGTTTGGTACGGCCGGGAGGCACTGTGTATTGGGGGCCGGTCCCTGTGAGTCCCAAGGGAGTTGTGACTGAGGCGGAGCTAGGAGGCCGGCGGCGCCATCTTGGATGTAAAATGCGGATTGGACGCCAGGTTCAGGTTTCCTGCCTTCCTGCACCTTCTTAACCAATGACAGTCGCCCACTATGTATTTAGGGGATCTGTCCTGGTGAACTGGTGTCAGTGCAAAGGTTTACTAGCCTTGTGTAGTTGGAGACTCCTGGATACTCCTGTCCACTGCAGCCTTTACCTTAGTCCGCTCTGCTACTGACTCTGGGAATCCTGACCTTTCAGTGCCTTTCTGCTTGTGTGCCGGTGCTACCTGCCCGTGGGCTCCAGCCGGTACCCCGAAGTCCGCCTGCACCCCACAAAGGGACATTGCCTCCTGGGATATCCTGCAGCCTGGAAAATCACCCATTTACAGTCTTCTCCGTACCTTCTGGATCATCACCCATTTCTTTCCCGTGACCTTGCCTGAACTGTCATTCATTTCCATCATTACGTGTCTTTGCCATAAACCCTCCATTCCATCATCAAAGCTCTCTTTCCCGTATATAGGATCTCCATCAGTCTCACCGGTCACTTCGTGAGTTATGCAAGCTGTATTGCCTTTTATTATTATTTACATTTGTTTCTAAAGACTTTGCTCAAAGACGTTATTTGGGACTTTCTTTGTTTTCCTTATGTCAAAGCCGTTATTTGAATAAGTGACTTATTTTCATTTATGAAACCATCTATAATAAAACCAGCTCACTTTAACCCTACTCCATCTGGTCCTAAAGTGATTCCTGAGCACCACACGATCCAACCCAGCCCTCCACCCGTGACACTGTTCTCCCATGTGCCGACCATGCTCTCCTTCTACAGCTGCGGCACATGTGTCGGACACCAGCACCGCTTCCTCCTCTATGTGCGCTCCCCTGATGCCAGGCTGCCTCCTCTCTCAAGCTGCTCACACAGCTGCTGTGTGGCATGCTGCTCACTGGGCTGCACGGCGTCTCCTCTCCTCCTGTCAGCTGCAGTGCTCTCAGCTGACCTCTGACCTCCCCTTTGTGCGCCCTGGGCAGCCAAACCCCATGTGGAAAGTTTCCATCTCTGGGATCCAGGTAGGGACAGATGCTGGGTCCTAGTGGCTGCAATATGTGGGTACCCCCGGGGCATAGGGGGGTACCCACATGTTCTTAAACAAAATCAGTCTGTAGACTTTCAGGAATGAATTTACAAATCAAATATTGAAGACAATACAGCAAGCTTTGTTGAACTCAACACAGAATGGTTGGTACTCTTTTAGGCTTCAGGAGAAATTCAGGATTACATAGAGGTAACAGCAGGGGTGTAAATTCCTTCCAGGCAACTAGCGGAGAAATAAACTGGTGGTTCCCCTGCCTCTCCCTGGCCTACATTCATGTGCAGTTGCACAGCTGAGGGGCCAAAAGAGGAAGTAATGTGATCCCATTGTGATGGTAATAATGGTAAATAAATATTACTTATTGATGTGAATTGCAGCATTAAGGAATATTTATTTTAAGGGGCTTTTAACGCCATACCCCACAGGGAAAAAAACATATTGTCCCCCACAGGAAAAAAAATTGTCCCCCACAGGAAAAAAAACATTGTCCCCAACAGGAAAGAAAAACACATTAATTTCCCACTCTTGACCCAGACTTAACTGATACATCAGTTTGCTGAAGGAGAGGTGAGAGAGATGCTCCTAATCCCTCCCTGCCTTCAGATGCAGTGTGAGCGGCATTGGATACATCAGCCCAGCAGCAGCATCAGTGCAGAGTGCAGACTCCACTCCAGAGTACTGTGTGGGTACGATACCAGGGTGACCTATGAAGCCATACCACCATAGGTAACGGCCCGTGCCGCTTACGAAAAGAAAAACTGGCGGTGAGGCTGGCACTCTGCTTGCCTCAAGCACCGCCAGCTTTGATACGAAGATAACAATGTTGAGGCAGCTATAGTAGATATTTTTGTGTTTTTGACGTGTAGGTAACAAGAAGTGGTGTATTTACAATAGGTGCAGTGTTACAGGGCACACGGCCACTGAGTCCAGTGGGCCCAAATTGCACATGCTGCACCCATTTCTTTTCCAAAAAATGTGCAGGCAGAGAGGGGGGACTGGACAGAATCGGCTGCACATGAGCCTCTGCCTCTCTAAAATGCCCCTGGTAACAAGGTTGCAATAACTAGATATTTTGTCAAACTTAAAAAAAAACTTAAAAAGTTATGTTGCAAACAAGGCTGAATGAAGTAGCTGGCAACAAATATGATATGCTGGTTATCATTTTAAAGTTGCTAGATGTTCTGGCAATGGTTGAGCAAGTTGTATAGATAACAAGGCTGAAGCAACAAGCTGTTGTGCCTTCTATTTAGAAACAAAATATGATTCTACTTATTTATTTAGCACCTTCTAGAAGATAATAGATAGAATCTTATACAATCTTCAATAAACTTTAAAACTTTACCCCAGAGTTGCTCCCAGATCAGTCTATTATCTGTGAGTAACATTGTAGTCGCACAGTATGGCTGCAGAAAGTGAGATACTGAAGCCACTGTTACTGTATACAGATTGCAAACACATTTTCGGGCAACATGACACGAAAATGGTAACAGCACGCCTGCATTTATCCAGCCACTCCCTCAATTGGTCCATGAAGTCACTCACTTTGAAATAAATCTTCCCTGCGACATTCATCTCAGATGCCTTACAATATAAGTTTATTTAGGTCAGTATTATATTGCACCTTTTTGTTGTGTTCTAGTCCATCCTTTCTTGGCCAAAATATTTCAAGAATTCCCTTATATTTAATATTTTTTGTTTACTAAAAGAAATAGCTGAAGTGAATTCAGTTTAGAGTTAAATATATATAAATTTTATTTCAAGCTCCATTATCTTGACTCTAGACCTGCTCAGGAGTGTCTGCCTGGCATCCTGCAATACCAACCTGTCCCTGGGTCTATTCCTCATCATTTACTGTAGTTTCAATAAAAGCAGGTACAAAATTATATTTGCACCTACTTTTGTGGGAGGGAAGGATCAGGACCAATTATTTGTCCTGTAATGCATTATGGGCCTTATTCGAGTTCACTCTTTCTGACAAAATCCTTCTTAGATGGACAAAACCATGTGCACTGCAGGGGGGCAGATGTATTTTTTTGCTTCCTTATTTACAAGGGAAGAATCTTCAGAGGATCTCCAACAGATTAAATGCTCGGCTCTTGATTGCTCCCAAACTGTCAAAAATAGATTACAGAACCTAAATAGTAACAGATCTGCTGGCCCGGACTAAATACACCCTAGGATACTAAAATAATTGAGTTCTGTCATAGCAATATCATTATATCTGATATTCGATTAACAAAACTGGTGGACGTTACCAAGGGACTGGCGCATAGCTAACGTAGTACAGGTTGAGTATCCCGTATCCGAATATCCGTTATCCGAATTATTCCGAAAACCATACATTTCAGAAAGTGAACAAAACATTTTTTTTTTGCTAAAAACTTACTGGGAACATCTGTAACAGCACTAATGTGGGAATGATATGTAACTGGCACTATATATGTGCAAGACAGTGATTGCTTGGCATTTAAATTCAGTGCCTGAGATTGTACACAAACTATGTTTCATGTTTTGAAACCATGTTTTATGCACAAATAAAATATATTTGTGTTTATTTCATGTGTTTGATGTATATGTACAACATAAATGCAAGATACCTCAAGATACATCATTGAAATATTAAAATACTCCGAAATATGGAATAATCCGTTATCCAAAATTCTCCTGGTCCCGAGCATTTTGGATAAGGGATACTCAACCTGTACCAATATGGAAGAAAGGTAGCAAAACTATAGACCTGAAAATTATAGACCAATTAGCCTTACATCCATTGTGGGGAAAATATTAGAAGGAATAATAAGAGATAGTATCCAAAATTTGTTAGAACAGGAGGTATAAGTGATAAGTAAGGCTCAGCATGGGTTCGTCAAAAATAGATCATGTCAGACTAATTTAATTAGCTTCTATGAGAAAGTCAGTAGGAAGCTAGACTTAAGCCCCGTACAGACGGGGGAGATATATTGGTCAGCCACATATTGCTGAGCAATAATTGCTCAGTTTCTCCTTTTCATCAGCGACCAGAGATGGTCGCTGATGAAACTGCGGTGCCGCAGAGGTAATCAGCTGGTCGCAGGAGCAAGCGACCAGAACGGGGCTGAAAACAGGAGCGCGCAACCGACGATTTATCGCCGGGGCACACTCCCATCACTGGCAATATGGTCACCTGCGACCATATTTCCAGCGATTTCAGCCCCTAACGCCCCCCTGTGTGTACACAGCTTTAGGGAAATCTGGTTGCACAATTGGGGACAGAGCATGGTGGTAAATGACATACTGATTTAATGAGCCATTCGCAGTTTCACTGTACCGGCCGTGTGTACTTACACGTGCAGCTGGGATAAGGTCCAAAGTGGAGTCCTGCAAGGTTCAATATTGGGACCCACCTTGTTTAATATATTCATTTATGATATAGCAAGTGAGTAAAATTGCAATATTTGAGGACGACACAAAATTTAGTAATAAAAATAAACTCAGAAGAGGATGTGGATACACTACAAAGTACTTAATTAAACTGGAAAGATGGGCGGTAAGGTGGAAACTGCAGTTTAACGTTGATAAATAAAATAAATAAAAGTAATTCATTATGGGAAGAAAAATGAACAAGTAATTGAGCTATTTTAGGGAATTTTGCTGTAGAGAAGGACTTGGGGGTCATCATAGATGAAAAATTGGGTAATAGTGCACACTGATCAAGTGCAGCAGCAAAAGCAAACCGGACACTGGCATGCATTAAAAGGGGAATGGATTCAAGGGATGCCAATGTGATGGTACCTCTTTACAAGGCATTGGTGAGACCACACTTGAAATACTGTGTTCAGTTCTGGGCACCACACCTTAAAAAGAACATACATTAATTGGAACAGGCACAGAGAAGGGAGACAAAGCTATTAAAATGTCTTGAATCACTAGAATACAAAGATTGGCTAACCAGGCTGATGATGTTTTCACTGTAGAAACGGAGGTTCAGAGGTGATATGATTAGTATGTTCAAATACAGGATTGGGAATCATATGGAACTGGTGAGATGATGGGTGACATTTAATAGGATGCAAAGTTTAGTAACATTTCAAAATCGCACCTTATCGCACCGTATAACACTTTTTCAATTTGCATTTTTTCCTCTGAAACCGATTATGGGATGCGCTAATGCGCCCAAAAGTGCTGTGAAGTGCGAAGAGATGCAATGTGGTGCCATGTGGTGCGAATTTCTGACACAGTAATGTGCGATTTCTGGTGCTGGTCATGTGCGATTTTCTGACCAACCAGAATGCGAATTACAATGCGGCCTCTGCATACCAAATAACCCCCTAACTTATTGGCCCACCTAAGTCCCCTACAACACCCCTATATAAAGGGGCACAGGTGCCATTTTGACCTTTGAAAGGTAGTAAGGAGCATGGAGAGAAGGAATATCAGTGAGCTGAGGTATGTCCGGGAGTGCAGGTGGCAGAGGCAGCAGGGGGCCAGTCACAGCCAGCACTAGCAGAGGAGCCAGTGGAAGAGCCAGCAGAGGCACACCAACACCCAGCAGTGTGAGAGGAAGAGGCAGCAGTTTGGCAGACAGCATGGCCACATCAAGGCCTGGGCTAGGCTGGACCCCGGTGGAGCAGGCACAGCAGGAGGAGGTGGAGGACCCTCTTGCCTCCCATCTCATCCACTCACACAGGAGGACCTGTTCAGCACACAGTCCAAGGAGGAGCTGCAGGAGGGCCGCATGTCTGAGGACAACTGGCCTGAGGTGGAGGAAGATGGAGGTGAGGAGGGTGATGCTGCCCTGGAGCAGGAGGGGGACATGGCCGCAGAGGAGGTGGAGAAGGAACCAGAAAGTGGCCCCACCCAAAGTGGCCGCAAGGTGCGCTTCTCATGCGAAGAAAATGCGGCCCTGGTCCTCACCATAAAGCCCGTATTTGACAGGCTGCTGGGGAAGCATAACAACAGGACCACTGCGCAGCGGAAGAGGGCCATGTGGGAGTCTATCACTGGCGCAGTCAATTCCGTTAGCAGCCACAAAAGAAGCATAAGAAATGTCAAGAAGCACTTCAATTACATCAAAAGGCTACTCAAAGCCAAGATGGCCACCGAAATAAAAGAGGTCAGCCGCCCTGGAGGAGGCACCACCCAACCCGTGACATATATGTCATATGAAAAGAAACTCAAACGCATTATCCCACCAGAGGTCCATCCTGCGCCCCATGTGGCGGACACAGATAGGGCAGCAACGCCACCCCAAGCTGGTAAGTGTTCACACATTTTCAAGTACAGTACATCATCCATTGCAATGTTTTATAACTGTAATGCTTTCTTGTAATGTTTGCATAACAACAGGGCCGGCGCCACCACTAGGCAGCTCTAGGCATTTGCCTAGGACGCCGGCACCTGGAGGGCGGCAGTTCGCCCCTCACCCCCAGCATAGAGGGTTAGCGAACTGTGGTACCTGTGAAAAAACGTGCGTCCCCGGCGTCCCTGCAGTGCTGGTGCGTGCAGGGGTGTCCGTGCCGCCGGGGGAACCTGCGGCGCTGTTATTGTGTATAAGCTGGCCGCGGCCGGCGGGGTCCCTACAGTGAATAGAAAATAACTAGCGCTATGCGCGCGGCGGCGCGGGAAGCGCTAGTTATTTTCTATTCACTGTAGGGACCCCGCCGGCCGCGGCCAGCTTATACACAATAACAGCGCCGCAGGTTCCCCCGGCGGCACGGACACCCCTGCACGCACCAGCACTCAGCAGGGATGCCGGGGACGCAAGTTTTTTTACACAGGTACCACCCCACCCCCCCCCCCGGCACCGGGGCGCCCCCACCCCGACTCGCCTGGGGCGCTCCGGTGCCTTGCACCGGCCCTGCATAACAGTAGTGCTGGTGTGGAACTACATATCCCAGCAAGTTTAACTTATGTATATGTAATGGTCATAGATTGCAATTGTTGGTGATGCTGGTTCATGTAGTTCCACACCTGCTGGTATTGGTCAAATGTCTACCAAATTATGTTACAGGTTTAAATTGCTCAGGCCCCAAACATAGTTCGAATGTTGTAATATTTAAAACGCCACCATACAGCTTTATTGCGGGCATTTTTTTACAAATCTATTTTTTTTATATTTTCTAAAACAACAACATATTGGCCACAAATAATTGGTCAACATGACCCCTGAGTACCTATGGGGTAAAAAAAAAAACATTTTATGATGCATGCTGCTACGAAATGCTGTCCATGCAATATTTGTAACGGTTGTCCACCATTTTGTTTGCACGTACCACACACAGGACGACGCATATGTCCGGATGCAGAGGCTGCAGGTAAGCAAAATGAATGCAAAACCATTACACATACATTACACACAGCGTGTACAATGCACAATAGGCTACACTACAATCTACTCCTGCACCCTACTGTAAACCAAATATAGGTTAAATGTAAACTACATTGTTTAAAGAACTTTATGCAGCATGTTTAAATATTAATACATGCTCATTGATCCAATGTCATATTGGCTAATGCCAAACAAATGACCAGCCGAGGAGCAGTGAGCGATTGGTGCAGCAATGCAATAGCTCCAAAGGGGTGGAACCTTCTGACCACAGGTGATGACCAGCCGAGGAGCAGTGGACGATTGGTGCAACAATGCAATAGCTGCAAAGGGGTGTAACCTTCTGACCACAGGCGACGACCACCCGAGGAGCAGTGGGTGGTTGGTGCAACAAAGCAAAAGCTGCAAAGGGGTGGAACTTTCTGACCACAGACGGCGACCAGCCGAGGAGTAGTGGGCAATTGGTGCAGCACCAAGTTGGTCTGCGAGTGTGCTGTGCTGTGTATCTGTTTTTATCAGTTTAATATCCAATAAGACCAGTATCTTGCTTGATCATGTTTACCACCAGCCGAGGAGCAGTGGGCGATTCAGCAGCCTTCTGCAGGCAGTGGCAGAAACGCTACTGTCACTTAGGCCGTCTTCCGACGGCATCTGTTTGTGTGATGCAGGGTGAGAGCGGCAGCGGCAGACTCCAGGAATAATAAAGGGAATATACTCATCTGCATTACAGTGTCTGTGAATGTGACAGTCATGTAAATGTTATCTGTGCTTAAGGTATAGTGCCTTCATTTACAACACTGCAGAATGGCTTCCCAGAGACACCTGTAACACCCTATCTAAGACAGTAGATGCACCAGCAGAGAGGTATTATATGTACGGCAGTAGAATGGAATGGAACCTACGGACCAGACATAACCAGGTGACGACCAGCCAAGGAGCAGTAGGCGATTCGTGCAGCAATCAATGACTCTCAGCAGTGGCATTGGTCAGCTCTGTGATTATTACCACTTGAGCGCAAACATGTATGTGATTAAAGACGAGTCCACTTATCTCACATATCAATGACTCTCAGCAGTGGGATTAATGAATGGTGATGCAAGATGGAATTGTCCTTGGGACCTCCCACCCATCCATATGTTGCGGACATAGGACATGCACACTTTAACAAACCAAACATTTCAGCGACAGGTCCTACAAACTGTGGCTGAAATGGTTGGTTTGTTTGGGCCCCCCCACACAAAAAAAACAAAACAATTCATATCTCCCTGTATAAACTGGCTCTACAGAGACAAGATGTCATCGTCACTCGTCATCTTCCTCCTCTTATTCCTTGGCCCCTTCAGTGTGTACTTCCTGATCCTTACAGATTATCAATTTGTCCCCACTGGACTACTTGGATGCTGTCACCAAAGTAATCCTCCACCATTTTTTCAATGGCGACAGCATCCAATGCAGCGACAGTAAACATATCAGCAATCGTTGCCAGGTCCTTTAGTCCGGACCAGATGTCCAAACTCCCTCCTGCCTGCCCTTCATCCCCGCCAGCAGGTTGTGTGGGAAAGCGCAGCTGTTTCCTCGAAGACACAGGTGTGGGAGGAGCTTGGGTCATGTCACGGTCCCCTACAGGTGACAATCTCCTGACCAGCAGGTCTTTGCACCTTTGTAGACTTGTGTCTGCCGGAAACAGACACAACAAACGCTTTAAACCGAGGACGGTGGCCAGAATGTAGTCCTCTGACTTTAACAGACTGACCACCCTCGTATCCTGGCAATGCATATGTAGGGCTTCATCTACAAGAGCGACCTGCTTTGCGGAATCGCAATGCTTTAGCTCCTCTTTCACTTTCTCCAGCTGCTTCTGCCACAGCCTGATCATGGGAATCACCTGACTAATGCTGGCAGTGTAGGAACTGACTTCACTTGTAGCTAATTCAAATGGCTGGAGAACTTGCAAAACACGGAAATCAGCCTCCACTGCACATGAGTCAGGTGCAGCCCTGCTCCTCTGCCTATGTCGTAGATGGCCGTGTAGGCTTGAATGGCCTTTTGCAGCTCCTCCATCATCTGCAGCATATAGAAGGTGGAGTTTCAGCGCGTCACCACCTCGTTTAACCTGATGGCAGGGCAAGTTGAGGAGTTTTTGCTGCCGCTCCAGCCTTCGGCAAGCAGTTGCAGAATGCTGAAAGTGTCCGTGAATTTTTCTGCACCACCAAATTTATTGTGTGGACAACATCTGTTCATTTTTTGGGGGGTGTGCTTAGTGCTTCTGCACAGCCCCCTTTCTTGCACTGATAGATGATTTTATGCATGCTTGCAACATCTATACTTTGATCACCTGTTCCCTTGTTTCTCCACCTGCGGGATACTGCAGCCCATAGGTTTGACATTGGGACAGTTGGGAGGTATAGTAAAAAACTACCTAAAAACATTAGAAAAGCAAATACCAAAACACACATGGCAGATACTGTGCAAATAATTTGCTAATGACCTCACTTCACAATATCATAAATGTCATATCAAGAAAGTAAATATAGCACAATCATATATCACATGAAGCCTTCAATACAGTTAAGGAGACCTGTTTACAATAGAGAACTTAAATTCTTATACTTAGAAACATAGAATTTGACGGCAGTTAAGACCCATTTGGCCCATCTAGTCTGGCCTTTTTTTATCCTTTAGATAATCTCAACCCTTTTTGATATTTATTTCTTTGTAAGGATATTCATATTCATATGCCTATCCCAAGCATGTTGAAATTGTTCTGTTAGCCTCTACCACCTTTGATGGGAGGCTATTCCACTTATCCACTACCCTTTCTGTGAAGTAATTTTGGTACTCTTTACCTAGAACGGCGCCCATCGGGGTGATCGCGGGATCGCGGGCAGTACATAAACGGCCGCGACGCGATGCCCGCGATCACCGCGATTTTCCCATAGGGAACAATGTTAAAAAGCCAGATTGACCGCGATTTTGCATTCAATGCCTCAATGCCCGCGATTTTACCATAGGAATCAATGTTAAATGGGCTACAGAGCCCAAATAGGCTCAATTAACCCTTAAATGTCACCCCAATTTTTTGACGCCACCCCACGATCCACGCCAACCCAAAGCGTGGCGAGCGCAGCGAGCCCGCGAGGGGCGGCGGTACGCGTCCTCCGACCTTTTCATGCCCTACTATCCACGTCGGCGTGGAGTTGAGAATAGAATAGTGTGGCGAGCGCAGCGAGCCACCGAGCCCGAAGCGTGGCGAGCGCAGCGAGCCCCGCGAGGGGACGCGGATACCTTCACAGTTATACGCGTCCCCTCGCGGACTTCACAGGTGTCCGTGGCGACGCCGACACCTGTGAAGCCCGCGAAGGGACGCGTTTACCTGTGAAGGTATCCGCGTCCCCTCGCGGGGCTCGCTGCGCTCGCCACGCTTCGGGCTCGGTGGCTCGCTGCGCTCGCC
This sequence comes from Crinia signifera, assembly GCF_055691185.1. Classification (NCBI taxonomy): domain Eukaryota; kingdom Metazoa; phylum Chordata; class Amphibia; order Anura; family Myobatrachidae; genus Crinia; species Crinia signifera. The sequence goes on from NC_139221.1 coordinate 221,667,969, forward strand.
ACACTATTCTATTCTCAACTCCACGCCGACGTGGATAGTAGGGCATGAAAAGGTCGGAGGACGCGTACCGCCGCCCCTCGCGGGCTCGCTGCGCTCGCCACGCTTCGGGTTGGCGTGGATCGTGGGGTGGCGTAAAAAAATTGGGGTGACATTTAAGGGTTAATTGGGTCTATTTGGGCTCTGTAGCCCATTTAACATTGATTCCTATGGGAAAATCGCGGGCATTGAGGCATTTTACATTAAAATCGCGGTCAATTAGGCTTTTTAACATTGTTCCCTATGGGAAAATCGCGGTCATCGCGGGTACACGATTTTGATGTACCCGCGATTTACCCGCGATGCCCGCGATGACCGTGATTTTTTACCCCCGACGCCCGCGATTCTGATCGTGGGCGCCGTTCTAGGTAAAGAGTACCGTAATTTTTTCTAACATTTCCCCTGAACCTACCTCCCTCCAGTTTCAGTGCATGTCCTCGTGTTCTATTACTTCTTCTTGTCCCTGTAAAACACCTGGGGGAAAATTTACAAAGATGGGAGTTCTATTTAACCAGGGATGTTGCTATGGGCAACTATTCAGCATCTACTTCTTTATTTAGTACCTTCTAGAAAGTGATAGAGAGGATCTGATTGGTTGCCCATAGCGACATCCCATCTAAACTAGAATTCCCAATTAGTAAATTTCCCCCTTGGCGTCTTTAGTCACCTAAACCATTCCTGGATTTTAGAGCATTATCTGACTAAACATGTCATTTTTCATAGTTTCCTAATTATTAGATGTACAACATCAGCCCATCCGGCTAATGTTGGGATGGATGGTGATGTGTGATGCTAGAGTCTTAGACGATCAGCTACCGAGCTTACAATAGGAATTCCTGCACTGCTATTTTAAGGTACTACATCAATTACCAGATATCTCAGCAGGCACTGGAGTGGGGCTATAGAGACCTGTATAAGAAAAACATGGTGGATTATTTCTAACACATACTGTATCTCCAGCAAGTGTGTCCTTTAGGACATATACATAAAATATGTATACAACTCCATGTGACAAAGTGACACATTATACATTTTGGGGATGGCTGCCTTATACAGCTCAAGCAGAGTGTGATCAACTCTATTAATTATGTATATTTGTGTCAACCTTGGGAACAATTAAGTGAAATCTGTAATGGGGCATAGTGTTATTACAACTATCCCCTTCCATTTATGCTGTCTTTATGACAGCACTTCCCAATGTGTAGCATGTTATGTTGTTATCTAGTTTGGGAACTGAACAGCAGGAAATGATCATGATCACTGGACATGAATAAAGAATATATGTCACAGATGGAGTTATTGTTACAAATAAGCATTGGAAATGCCAGATACAGGAGGGGTTTCAACAATACTTTCCTCCAGTTTTTACATCTATATACACCTGATATTAAATAATATTTATTTAAAATATTTTACAGCATATGCTTTGGAAACATATATTTTGCCATTCTAAATTTTGTAATTCCCATTATATAATTCCCACACCTCAGTTTTTAACTGTGTGCATGAATCTGCCTGGAATATTCTACATCAGCCTCCATTTTATGGAATATACCATTTTATCCTTCATTAATTTGACTTCCTTACACTATGGACATTAAGGGGTAGAATAACTAAGGCTTCTAAAGCAAACAAGCAGAGGTGTTGCCCTTAGTAGCCAACCAGATTCTGTCATTCATTTTCTATAATGCAAGAGATGATGGATCAATGTGATTGGTTGCTATAGAAAGTAGTTTTAGAACTACAAATTTACACCATTGACTTTACGGGGGAAATTTACTAAAGGAAATTTGTAAAAAAATAGGTGTATTTGTATCCAGAAATACACTTATTTTTGACATTTACTATCCCGAAAATACGGTAATTCGTATTCGTATTGATAGCACATCCATACGAATACGAATTGCCGTATTTTCGGGATAGTAAATGTCACCTATTTTTTTTATTTTTTATTTCCTTTAGTAAATTTCCCCCTACATCTCTTTCCTACATTTATTTATTTATTAACAGTTATTTATACAGCGCACACATATTTCGCACAGAGAATAGTTGAACATTCACATCAGTTCCTGCCCCAGTGGAAAATAAAAAAAAGGGGGGGGGGCGATGTATGTGGGTGGATGACAAAAAAATTGTAAATACCTCAATTTTTATATAACACAATTTTAATTAAAAGTATATATTTATGGTTAAAATAGACATACAACATTTATGTGGATAAGAACTTAAATGATAAGAGACCGATAGCTCAAGGCGTCTATGTATATAGGTATAGTTACCCAATGGCATATCAATGGAGGGTGCAAGGGATGCCATTCCTATGGGGCCCGGCAGCTCGGGGGGCCCGAAGCCAAGCTAGCAATCCCCAGAACCCTTTTAACTTTTTTAAATAATGCCGCAGGCAGTGGCAGGAATCAGATGGCAGAGCTGCTGTCTTGTCCCAGTGACAGCGCAACGCCACTCACTGTAGGAGGTGTCCAGCTACTAGAATCCTGCCTCTCTCCTCGGACTCCTCCCCCTCTCTTCTGTGGCACAACATCAGTGACCAGCCCCGGCGTGCGATGTGAAATACAAAATCGCCTGACCGTCACCTGTCCAGCTTCCAGTGCTGACATGAGACTGTGCAGTATTGGATACCCGGAGGTGTGTAGTGGCACGCGGTGCAGAGACAGTGTTGTGCTCTGGAGACCGGGCGGTGTGACTGTACAGTGTAGGCACGGTGGAGATTTGGCTGTTCGGTGTAGAGACCTGTCAGGATTCTGCCAGAGGTAGTGTAATCTTCCCAAGGTGGGGGGGGGGGGGGGGGGGCACAGGATGGACCTTTACTGGGAAGGGTTGGTAATATGTACAAAGCAGCACATGTACTGCGTAAGGGGGTAAGAGTTCGAGGGAGGAATGATTGAAAGGTTAACAGCAGCACCTGTACAGGATAGGGAGGTCATAAATATGTACATAGCAGCACTTGTACTGGGTAGGAAGGGGGGTGATTAAAAGGTACACAGTGGCATCTGTACCTGGCATCCTACCCTCTCTCTACTCTCTCTTTCTTTCTTCTGTCTATCCCCCCAACCCCCCCCCCCCCCAAATGAGCATTGTAGTGACAATGGAGGGGGGGCCCTTCCAAGATTTTGCTATGGGACCCACATCGTTCTAGTTACGCCCGTGTAACTAGATAGTTCATGTGACCCTTTGTAGCTGAGTGTCTGTCCCTAGTGGTGCCTCATTGGTATGATCCTGGAAGCAGGTTGAAATGTTTATTTTATGGCTTTATGGAGGAAGCCGGCTCCTGTGCCTGTTGTAGCCTGGAATGTTGTGGCACTGGCTCACTTAGAAGTGGATGAGGACATCAACCGGGTCGTCACCCGGGAGAACCAATTGTTCCCCAGTGGAGCTTACAATCTATAGTCCCTAACACATATATACATACACACACATTAAATCTATGGTTAATTTTGTTGGGAGACAATTAACCTACCACTATATTTTTGGATTGTGGGATGAAACTGGAGTGCCCAGAGGAAACCCACTCAAGCACGGTGAGAATATGCAAACTCTGCTATATATACAAACTTTGTTAAGTTCTGTGTTCCCAGCTGCTTGAACTAATTGGTGGGAAAATGGAGGGATACTGGAAACTAGGCTGATTTAGGAATGACATGCAGCAACTGGAGATGAGCTGGGACAGAGTGTTGAATGTAACTAGGAACAGGAGCGCAGAGTCTAACCCACCAGTGGTCTTCACCAGGGAACCCCGCAAGGGGCTTTGGTCTTCGCTGCACCTGATAAGCAGGTCGTGGCCCCCTGTCCTGGTCCTCTGTGTACTGCTGCCAATGAGCTGGGATGTTGGAGATACAGGATACTTGGAAGGATGTATACTGGATGGGTGCCGGATGACTCTCCGACAGGGGGATGCTGACGTCAGAATCCCGACTGCCAGTGCACCGTCAAGGGGATCCCGACTCACAGGAGCTATTCTTCCTTGTGGGTGTTCACAACCCCCATAGAGGGATAATAGAACCTGTGCGCTGAACCTGTTGGAGTACTGGCAGTTGGGATTCCAACATCGGGATACTGACCGTCGGGATCCCCCTGTCGGAGCGCCATACCACACCATGCTGGATGACTTGAGAGGAAAGGTACTTGGTGGTGATGTTTAATGATTAGGGAGATGATTATCAGTGTACTGGTGTCGGTCTGGGAACCGAGGTGGGTACTACGCCTGGAAGCCTGTGAGCACACGGGGTGTGGTCTGAGAGCTGATAGTGATGCAGCCTTGGGGCCAATAGTGATGCGGCTTAGAAGTCGATGGTGATGTGGCTTAGGAGCTGATGATGTGGCTTAGGAGCTGATGATATGGCTTTGGAGTCGATTGTGATGTAGCTTAGGAGCCAATTATGATGCAGCTTAGGAGCCATTGATGATGCAGTTTAGGAGATGATGATGATGCAGCTTAGGTCCCGGTGGTGATGCCTGCTAGCGGATACCAGGTGGAAGATAATGAGGAGATTTACTAGCAGCACAGGTATAACGAATAGAATAGCCTGGAGGCCACAAAGCCTTGGACGGTGAGTCTAGAGGATATCACAGGGGACAGACAAGTTGTTCAAGACATTTTGATAGTGCTGGGGTCCTGACTTATATCCCCCGTGCTTGTCTGTGATTGGCTGCAAGTTGCAGCATCATTTAACCTGTGAAGTACCTGTGCATACCATGAGCATGTGATCGAGTGCACAGGTCGGAGGTCAGGGTTACCAGCTAGCACATTGGTGCAAAACTGTCAGCTGACAATGGTGTCATGGTGGTACCCATGCAACGGGAATCGGCATGGAATGCCGACTAGGCCCCTGGGGACCACAGGAGACATCTCACCACAGAATGCATCTGAGGACAGCGCCACCTGCAGATCTGCGCCGCAAGGCGCACCAGCATACAGGTAGGAGACACGGACGCACACTGCAATTCCTGACATCTGCATATCTGTCACATGACAGTCATACAGTGATAGCAAGTAAAGTTTTCAAGAAGATATTTTTATATGTACTCAATTAATATGCATATGGACTCAATAGCTCTAAATTGATCAATTAGTCGTTGGCTGAAAGAATGATATTAATTAGTCCATTTTAATAAATGTCTCAATAGAGAATATTAATTGAATCCTTTTTTTTACTATTATTGTTGTTTAAGTGTATTTTATGTCAACTTATGTCTGTGGACTAAATTTTTATAAATATTTGTGTGTACCTTTGAGCGCCCCCCGCTGTTTATATTTTTCTTGGTATATTTTTGGAGGTTGGCAATCCTCCAGGGTGGTGGCTGCAGGGTTACACTACACGTTGCGAGACTCCCTAGCGCCTTAGACAATTGTTCATTTACAGGGTAGCCGAGAGGAATGCTGGGCCCCGGTAAAATTTTGGGGCATGGCCTAAGTGTGGGGGGTGTGGGCACTTAGGCTGCGCCTATAAAATGTTTAGAGGAGGGTGAAAGAAAACTCTAAAAACTGTAATCTCAGCAGCAGCACACACCTACAGCATGTGCTGTGCTGACAGCAGGCTCAGCATGAGCTCTCATGCTGTCAGTGAGACACTCATGCTAAGCCTGCTGTTGCTACCCGGGAGGAATGGAGGGGGAAGGGAGGGGTCGGACCAGGGCCTCTGCAGTGGCAAACGCAGGATTTTCAGAAGGGGGTTTCCAGAGCGGCGGAGCAAAGCACGGAGATGGACACTTAGGTGACTTAGTATATGCCGGGTCAGTTAAAGTATAATAGATAGACCAAATGTATATAAATAATAATAATAATAATAATATATATATGTATATATATATACATACATACATAAATACATACATACATACAGGGGTGTCAACAGCAGAGTAGACCCCTGGGCATAGCAATGTATTGGGGCACCTACCGATCCTCCAGCGGTAGCGGTGGGGGAAGCTTTGATGTCCCCCGGGTGGTAGGGGGTATTATATCAACGGCTCAGCATGTAGGGCCTGCAATTACCCCTTTACTGCACAGATGGTGGGAGATGGGGTGGGAGAAGGGGGCATTGGGCTGAATGAAGGGGCCCTGATACATAACTTCCAGGGTGGTAGAGGATGTTTAATATGCAGAGGAGGGGTGTATAGTGGAGTGGGCTTATTATTCATAATTTTCTGGTGGGAGGACAGCTTGCTTGACTGCAGATATCTCCAGTTCTCAGAAATCGATTTCTAAGATTTTAATGGAATTAAAAACTAGAGAATCCCACCTACCAAATGGTATTGGGGACTAGGGGATGAGAATTCAGGAGGCAGAGCAATCTGCCAACGAGAATATAAAACTACATACCAGGTGTGTGGAGCTGGAGCAGTAACCATCTGCTGGAAGGCTGATATCTCTGGTTCTGGGCAAAGTAGTGACAAGCTACTAGTTTCCATTAAAGGGGAAGAGTCCCAGCTTTTGGAATATATGCTCAGAAAAACTCTAAATCAGACAGAACCTGAAATATCTGACTGGGAAGAGCAATTAACAGGCTTGGATGGGGACCACTGCTTTGAAGTCAGATATCTCCGGTTCCCAAGGGCCGATTTTAAAAATTCTTGTACGCATGGAAAGAGGGGACCCTCAGCTTTCAGATGAGGGCTGTTAGACTCCTGGGGGGTTTCTGAGTACTCAGAAACCCCTCCTGCGTGCGCTACTACCTCTGCGGGGCCCCTCCAGCAAGCCTGGGCCCAGGTAATTAGTAAACCCCACTCCTTCTCGGCTGTCCTGTTCATTTACTCTATTGCCAATTCTGTTTGACTTTCTGAATTTTAAACTAAAGAAAAAATTTATTTTATGAACATTTTTACACACAATGGGGCAGATGTATTAAGCCTTAACAAGAGATAAATGCAAGGGTGATAAGGAGAGATAAACGTTCAGCCAATCAGCTCCTTACTAACTTTTTTCAAACACAGGCTGTAACATGGCAGTTAGCAAGTGTTTATCTCTCTTTATCACCCTTGGATTTATCTCTTGTTAAAGCTTAATACATCTGCCCCAATAACCGAGCACTGCTATGAACTCATATGTAGCACCATCTTACACAAATTTTTTATACCAATAATTTTATTAGCTAAAAGAGGTTACAAAAAGATAAAAAGGGGGATTGATACAGTATGGATATAGCTCCGAAATCTCAATGAGAGAGGATTACTAATGAAGGAGAGGAAAGATGACGAGGGGTTCCGGGGCCATCAATATCATATTCATGCCACCAAAACCATTATAGGTGAGATTTTTACATAGGAAACAATGTTAAATGGGCCACAGAGCCCTAATAGTCACCGTGAACTCTGAAATGGCCCCCACAATTGTTAACGCCACCCCACGATCAACGTCAACCCGAAGCGTGGCGAGCGCAGCGAGCCCGCGAGGGGCGGCGGTACGCGTCCTCCGACCTTTTCATGCCCTACTATCCACATCGGCGTGGAGTTGAGAATAGAATAGTGTGGCGAGCGCAGCGAGCCACCGAGGCCCGAAGCGTGGCAAGCGCAGCGAGCCCCGCGAGGGGACGCGGATACCTTCACAGTTATACGCGTCCCCACGCGGGCTTCACAGGTGTCCGTGGCGAAAAGCGGACACCTGTGAAGCCCGCGAGGGGACGCGTTTACCCTATCCGCGTCCCCTCGCGGGGCTCGCTGCGCTCGCCACGCTTCGGGCCTCGGTGGCTCGCTGCGCTCGCCACACTATTCTATTCTCAACTCCACGCCGACGTGGATAGTAGGGCATGAAAAGGTCGGAGGACGCGTACCGCCGCCCCTCGCGGGCTCGCTACGCTCGCCACGCTTCGGGTTGACGTTGATCGTGGGGTGGCGTTAACAATTGTGGGGGCCATTTCAGAGTTCATGGTGACTATTAGGGCTCTGTGGCCCATTTAACATTGATTCCTATGGCCAAATCGCGGGCATTGAGGCATTTAACATTAAAATCACGGTCAATCATCGTTTTTAACATTGATCCCTATGGGAAAATCGCGGTCATCGCGGGCACCCGTTTTTAATGTACCCACGATTTACCCGCGATGCCCGCGATTTTTTACCCCCGACGCCCGCGATTTCAATCGCGGGCGCCCTTCTAGGTAAAGAGTACCTTTTATTCTTTACTAACAAATACATGTGGCAATAACAAACTGCAGTATGCCTTTGAGTCTAAATCTCACAGGTTGGGGATAATTATTCCATAATTGCATTCTTAATGCGGCATATGGTGCAATTAGTAATGAGGGTCTAAACGTTTCTCTGCCTCATTAGAAATGTGGCTCCAGGGAAGACACAAAGGGACTATGCAACTAATGTGACAGTGTCATGTACTAGTAGTGGATTCATGGGGGGGGCAGGTCCCCTTGTTGTTTATGAGAATTATTTTTATTGCAGGCAGCTGCATTTCCCTCACCAGCATGAGGCTGCTGCTGTCAGCCAGAGTTCCACTGAGCTTTTCAGCCCAGCTCCACCTCCAGCTTTCAGCACAGTGCTAGGTATGCAGTGATGAGGTGGACCTCTACAATATGATAAATCTATGGCTGGGGTAGGAGGCAGGCAGGGAGAATGCTCCTTGCTCCCTTCCATACCCAGCCACTCTGTGACAGTGCAGCTGAGCAGCTATGCCTCCCCCAGCTTTCCACTTATTCAGCAGTGCCATGGCAGGATGACCTGCCAGGTGCATCTACTCCAGGGGCATTAGTTATAAGGTAAGCAGTTGGTGCTGACTGTTTGGAGATATAACGGAGGAGTACTATGATGGGATGGTAAATATTGTAGCGGGTTAGCAATGTGAGGTGTATATGAGAGGGTTGTGCTGTGCTGAGACTTCCCAACACAGATGCTCTCACCTTTTCACCTGTATCATTTACCCTAGTGGTATTAACCCTGTCACCCACTGTACCTTTTGACATACTCACCATGTCACCCACCAGACCTGTCAACACACTCATCCTGTCACACACCAGGCATGTCCCCATTCTCACCCTGTCAACCCCCATACCTGTCCTTTCATACTTTCTCACCCAGTTACCCACTAGTCACTGTCAGCGCACACCTCTTGATGCACTCACCCTGTCACCCACATATTCTCTCACTAAGTGACCAACCAGACCTCACTATGTAGACCACCAGACCTGTCCTATCGTACCCAGTGATCCACCAGACCTGTTCAAACTCACTCTTTCACCCACCAGACTTGTTCCTGAATACTCATCCTGTTACCCACCATACCATCCCCACACATTTAGTGACCCACCAGACCTGTCTTTGTAAACTCACCGTTTCACCTATCAGACCTGTTTTTTCCTGTGCAACCCAAAGTTTGTTTGTTTTTCTTATGAAAATGTTTTTTATTTTTTCCTATGGTTGCTAATGTGTCTGTTTTTCATTCCTTTCAGGAACAATGTGTTTTTTATTTCCTGTGGGGGCCCGTCTGATTTTTTTTTTTTTTTGTGAGGAGCAATTTGTTTTTTTCCCCCATTGAATCCAATGTGTGTTTTAATTCATATTAAAAAAAAATATGCCAGTTAGTATGGCATTCCCTGTGCGGCCATGTCCCTTGTTGCAATGCATTCAGCGTACACAGAGGAAACGCCGCACTCCCCCTTCCCCTATCATGGTACCCCCTGTGATTTTGGCCCTTATTCTGATCGGTGCGGCCCGATCAGAATATGCGGCCACGACCGTGCAGGCGAATCCCCGCCTTCCATACGGATCGCCACCTGCCGTCCGTACGCGGATATGTGGCGATCCGCATGAAATTGGACGGGGATACGCCTCCTCCATGGTGGGAGCAGCCCCTGCATTCGATGGTCGCCGAACATCGAATGCAGGGCCGCACGCTCCACCAGGTCCCGCAACACAAGACCACACGGACACTTGTCCGTGTGAAATCTTGTATGGGGGCGGGCAGCTGACATCCGGCGATGTCAGATGCCCGCCCCGTACCCACGCGTCACGGCCTCATTACCATGCATACGCCCCGCGTTTGCATGGGAACGCCCATGAAACGCGGGGCGTATGCATAGGGTAATGAGGATAGGTAGCCCCTCACGCCCCTCTACGCCCCCTGTGCGGCGTATAGAGAATCCTTGCGGCGAAATCGCCTGCACATGCGCAGAGTGACCTCTGCACATGCGCAGAAGATAAACATCGGCGGCCCGTACGCAAGCGGGAATATCCGCATCGATCAGAATAAGGGCCTTTGTTATGAATCTGCCCTTGTCATTTACCCATGCATTATTATCTCTAACGCCTATAGAATTTTTCCAGCTCAGCATGAAAAGTCTTAATGTCACATTGTATATTATTCTAAGAGGAACAACTACACATAGAAAAATAAATGTGACAATGGTCACAAGTTTACAGCTACCATTAGTGAAATGTCCACACTTACACACTAGCACAGCAAGGGGGTAATGCAGCTTTTATTCTCCCAAACTGATGAGCAAAGCTGTCATTTCAATTAATTACTATCTTATTCTGTAAACAAGTCTGTACAGTCTCCTAAGGTGGATGTTTTATGTGTGTCTGATGAGATCTAGAGCTTATGAGAATCTGTCTAATGCTATTGTAAAACCTCATCAAGCCATTGATTCTCAGATCCTCCTTTTTAAGTGTTTTGCTTGTTTGTTGTCTGGGTTTTTCAACAGGCTACTTTCATTATAATGGTGCTATGGGAGCAATATTCCACAAGACAAAGGAAACAAGAGGCAGGGAAATAGTTTTACATCTAATTCCTTCAAAAACAGAAACTAGTGGTATTAAACCTGCTTAGAAATAAAGCTTTTATTGAAGATTAAAAAGCCTTCACTTGTGAAGATTTACTGTTGACTTTTATTTGTGAAAGTAACAACCAAAACAAAACAATGTCTCACAGTTTTAGATTACTAGATGTATAATTATGGTTATATGCATATGTGGAATATATGAATATGTCAAAAATATAAAAAAAATATACCCAGTTATAGAAAGAGATGTCTTATACCCTAAAAGTACTCTTATGGAATTTCTGGAAGAATTCACAATTTGGGGAAGTTCTCCTGTACCTCCACTTGGACTTGGATGTATCTGGATCTTTAGGAAGTCACCTTATAAAAGTAGCTGAGAACGATTCCTGAATCAGTGCTGAAAATATTGATTAGGTGGAGACTTAAGACTTAATAGGAAGGATATAATGAAAAAGTATCCTTACAGCAAGAACATTGCAAATAAAGATTGTCCACTAGACAGTGTCCCACAAACAGACACATAATTATACACTACATACACTGAATGCTGCGTACAACTTTAAATTGTAATAAAAGTAAATTCACCTGCAAAATACAGTGAGAAACACATAGACAGGAGCTAGTTAGGCCTCATATGGCTTTGACCGACAACAGCGCCATAAAGTGCATGGTATCTTGTCATCGTGCATAGGGGATTGGGCCTATAGGGGAAGTGCAGCGCCGCTCGGAGTGGTGTCCGACTGGAGTTTCCAAAGGACTCTCTGGGGGCACTACCGCTGCGATAGTGGCTGCCGTCAGCCACAAACAAGGTCATGCCCCATAGAGCCCTATGTTCTAGGCAGCTGCACCACTCTCACACCCCTAGTTATGGCCATAACTGACAGCAGCTATGACAACACAAGACACTTTTATCTGATGAAATCAACCTTATTTCATAAATATTTCCATTAGTCCTGTCTAACTAATCCACTTCATTTTTATTAAGCGTGACTGAGAGATACCATTGATTTCTCTCATAAAACTGCAGCGTATGAGTTAGATATAGTTTCATGTAACACTATTTGCACAATTTTGACAACACTCTGGTGGAAATTATCTTGTTCTGGACCAGTGGCGTAGCTTTGTTTGGGGCGCCCCCCCGCCGTTAATGGGGGGGCGCCCCCCCTCTCCCCCCCCCCCCCGGCTGCCCGTGCCCCCCATGCCCCCTCCCCCCATTGCCACAGGCTTACCTGTCCGACGCGCGTCCCGGCTCCCCTCCTGGCTTCAATTTATTCTATGCAGACGGACCACGATAAAATGGCCGCCCCCATACCGCAGACAGTTTCAGAGAACAGTCTGCTTTATGGGGCAACCATTTTATCGTGGTCCATCTCCATAGCATTGATTGAAGCCAGGAGGGTAGCCGGGACGCGCGGACTCTGGACAGGTAAGCCTGCGGGGGATGGGGGGCGGGGGGATTACTATAGCACCGCAGCCCCCCCGGCGCCCCCATATGCACAGCGCCCCCCCCCCCCCCCGCGACCGCGGGGGCTGCGGTGCTATAGCTACGCCACTGTTCTGGACTATGATTTATGACCTCAATGAGGGCCAGATGTACTAAGCTTGAAAAGTGATAAAATTGAGAGTGATAAACAACCAACCCATCAGCTCTTACCTGTCATTTTTTAAACCCAACCTGTGACATGGCAGTTAGGAGCTGATTGGTTGGTGGTTTATCACTCTCCAATTTTCACTTTTAAAGCTTGGTGCATCTGGCCCTGAGCTTGTCCAAGAATAACATTATAGAAAGCAGACCTAAAAGTGTGTGTGTTGGAATGGAAATAATCATTACTGTACTCTGTATGAAAAATGATGTCTAAATAGATTTAATCTACAGAAATTCTGTTTTATTCCTAAGAATTCTTTTGTAGAGAGTACTTATAGCCCCTGTAGTCCAACCACTGTGCAACCACAGATCAACCATATTGAATTATTGTTAGCTTGGCCGTGATGGTGCAGATTATGCATTTAAGTATCATCTAATGTATCTTTCTGCAGAAACCACTGTCAACAGTAAAGAAATGTACAAAGATACATGAATACATCCCTTTTACCAGTGCTACATGTCTGCTGGAATTACTACCATCACGCCACTGGTTATCTCTTATCGGTGCAAACATTGCTAGAAGAAAAGCACCATGTGTATTGTCATTCTTTACTGCAGCATGAAAAGCTTGCAGGCAGCAGACAAGCAAAGCTACATTTATCACCAGCCAGTCCCAGAAATGTATAAATACCATAGATCTCATATTTTGAGAAATGTGCAGGGAAAGTACCGTCCATTCATCTAACTGTATATGCTCCATTGTAAATGCCCAGTGTGTATGCACCTTTAGAGACATAGATTACTATCTTTATCTTTATGTTAAGCATTTTATTAACATACAAGGGAAGAAAAACACTACTCAAAATATACTGAAGACTAATACTACTAATACAAATATTAGCATTACTATTTTCTTATTTATTAGATAAGTGTTTGCATATTTTGAATAGTCCTTAGTATAAGTCACCGTGCATCTTATGCTAGGACCACATCCAGGGCTGGTATAAGGTTTCTTGGCCCTCTAGGAAAACTTTAGTCTACTGTCTCCCCGGCAACCCTACACTGCCACCAATACCCACTTGTGAAGTTGTCAGGGTGTGAGTGCGTGTAACCGGTACCTTGGCTTCCTGATTCCAGCTTTGTGCTATCAGCCTGTGGCCTGCCTGCTTCACTCGCCTGAATTCTGAGGGCAGAGGGACAAAGAACCCTGAAATAGCAATACCCCAAACACAATCACCAACAACACTGTCACCACACGTGAGGACGGTGATAGAATATTTTATTGTACAGCAAAGAATCACGGATCACCGCTGGAAGAAATACTGGATCATGCGAAAAACAGTGGCAATGAATGACAAAAGAATAAGAATGATTTGTGAAAAATATATCGTGCGCAATGGGACCCTCTCAAGCCACCGGGTCACAGTTCGCATGGTATGCTGCACAGCAAACGTTATTAAACAATTATGATATAATACGATCAATTAAATCACAGATTTGGTACAGCGTGTAATAATGATACAGTGCAATAAAACCAACCCGATGAGACATACAAGTGTCCTGAGTTTCAGTAATAAGTCCCTGAACTGCGCAGTTCACTACAGTGTAAGGTACCTTTTTGGCCTATGTGCACAATAACCTTAGAAGGTAATAATTGGATGTGTGCTCCTGAGCAGGTAACCTGCCATGCAGACTCAGCACAACGTTCGCCGTAGGTGCGGTGTAGTAAGCAGAAGCTGGTGAAACAGGTAAAAAGGGGTTTACTCCTCATGGTGAGCTAGATCAGGGATCAGCTAGACAAGGAGGGTTGTGCTGTGTCCCTTCACTAGTTTTTTAAAGGAGTGTCTATACCAAGGGTAAAGTAGCAATGACTCCCGGATGGGGCACACTTTCTTGTGTGAACAGCAAGCCTTTACGGTAGTGTCCTGAGGTTAAGGGTTAGCAAGCAGTTATAGTAAATGGTCCTTGTGCGGTGTAATGTCAACTCCCTGCGCAGCAGGATGACGCCTGCTTGAAGGGGGCTCTGGTTTCTTGGGGTCACCAAAAGAAGGGGCCTACTAGAGGAGATGCCCCAGGGGATGGTAGTGGGCCACAGCAGGGGACAATTGGCCAGTGGGCTGTGTAGAGCCAAGGTACCTGGTGGTCTGCTGCAGCTGCTGGCTCCTGCCAGTCACAACTCCTCTGCTGCCAATCACCACTGGGGGCCACCCTCTCTGTGGGGTGCACTGTGGGGTCTCAGGTGCTGCAGACCACCGTTCGGCTCTCTAGAGTCACGGTGGCTGTGCCGGCACACTGCCTCTTCCTCCTGGCTCCTGTCAATCACCGCCGGTGGTCTCTGATGCTGGGGACCGCTGTCTCACGCTGCCTGCGCATCCCTCTCTCCTTGCTGGTGCGCCCGGGGTCACTGTCACAGGGGTCATAGTTACATAGTAGATGAGGCTGAATAAAGACTTGTTGTATAGTATGTTCTGATATTTTAAAGACAGATTCCGTTACTTATTCGTACCCATGGATATTTTTAACTAATAAATGTTTATCGAACCTTATTTTAAACGTATTTATAGTGTCTGCCGACACCACTTCTCCAGGAAGAGAGTTCCAAAGTTTGAGTGCTCTGACTGTAAACAGTCTGTAAAGGGTCGCTGCTGTGTCATGCTGCCTGCACGTGCCTCTCTGCTGGCGTTTCTCTCCTTGGATGCCTCTCCTCTCCTTGGCTGTCAATCACCACTTGGGGCACTCGTCAAGGTTCTCAGATCACTCGTGCCATGTATGACAGGGCAGCAGTGCGACAGGGTCACCACTCTCTGGAGGCTCGTCTCCTCGCTTCACTGCATGGTGCTCCCTGCTCTTTCCTCCTCACCTAACACTGCTCTACTCTTTCGTGCCCAGCAACGCTCTGCCCCTTCTGTTTGGCGCCTACTGCCCAACAATCCCCAGCAGATCCTGGCCTTCCCGCTCTCCAGGAAACAGGCAAATATCCTGGGTCTAAAAGGCCGTCCTGTGGTGAGTAGGGATGGCCATCGAACATCGGTGATTCGAAATCATCGATGGTTCATGGCCGATGTTGAATACTTTTGCCATTGATGGGGGAGAAACAGATGTTTCCCTCCATCGATGGAACAGCAAAACAATGTTTTGCTTTTTTTTTTCAAAGTGCTCCGCCCCCCCGACACCCGCGATGCCACACACCGTGTTTTGATTGGCCCACAGGCCAATCAATGAAACACAATGGATGACCATCGACATGTAAAAATATCGATGATCAGCCATTGCATAGTTTAGCACTATCAATGGCCAGTTGCAGAATTGCCATTGATGGCACTGGCAACAATGGCCATCCCTAGTGGAGAGTGCAGCTGTGGGGTGGTTGCCTAGCAAACCCCCTGAGAAAACCTGTACAGCACCAGTATATCTGTGCCTATAGGCTGCGCTGGCCCCCAATGTCTTTCAGGGGAACCAAAAAGGGGTACTCCAATTGCAGGGTAGCACACACTTTTCAGTCCCCTAAGTGAAGGGGTTGAGGTGGCATCTTAGACATTCCTCAGTCACCACCTGCTTTAAGTACAACAAAGATGTCTTCCTCATAGACATCTGTACTTTTGTGATAGCCCCCCAAGATTTTGGTCGACAAGGTTCAAGGCCGAAAGGTCATTAGTTCAACAGGTCGTTAGTTCGACAGGTCATTAGTTCGACATTGTCTAGGTCGACAGTCAAAAGGTCGACATCCGTTTTTTTCCAGTTTTTTACCTGAATGTCAACACAGTGGACATGGACACAGTTTAACCCCTTCCCGACGGGGCCTTTTTTGTTAACTTTTCTTTTTTTTTTTCTCCTCGCGACACATGAGGGCTTTTTTTTTGCGGGACAAGTTGTACTTTTTAATGGTACCATTTACTATACCGTATAATATTCTGGGGAATCAGGAAATAATTCAATGTGGGGTAAAAAGGAAAAAAAAACGCAATTCCACAATTTTGCGCTGGTTACGGTTTTTTTGGAGTTCATAGTTCGTTTAAAATGATGGGTTATCTTTATTCTATGGGTCGTTACGATTCCGGTGATACCAAACTTATATAGTTTTCGTTACGTTTTACCACTAAAAAAAAAAATAGAAAATTTTACGGTTTTTCTAATTTGCGTCGCGTCGCCATGTTCTGCGGCTTATAACTTTTTTATTTTTCCACCTACGGACCTGGGTGAGGGCTCATTTTTTGCGGGCTGAAGTGTACTTTTTAATTAATACCATTATGGGATATGTGCGACTTTCTGATCTCTTTTAGTTACATTTTTTTGGGTAGGCGATGCGACCAAAAAACGTAGTTTTGGCGTTGGGAATTTTTTTCCGTTTACGCCTTTAACCGTGCGGGATAACTAATGTTATATTTTAATAGATCGGACTTTTAGGAACGCGGCGATACCAAATATGTTTCTTTTTTTTATTTTTTATTTATTTTTATTTGTGAAATGGGGAAAGGGGGGTGATTTGAACTTTTAATATTTTTTTTTTTTTTTATTTTTTTTAAACTTTTTTTTTTTTTTTTTTTACTTTTACTACAAGGCCCCCTAGTGTACTTGACCACTAGGGGGCGCAATCGCCTGTACTAGGTTCAGCCATAGAGCTCTATGGCTGAACATAGTGATTTTCAGCACTTCCTATTACATCCTGCCTCAGGCAGGATGTAATAGGTATGCTGACATGGCCAGCACAGGGGTCTACATTAGACCCCTGGCTGCCATGGCAACCGATCGGCACCCTCCGATCTCGCCGCGGGGGGCCCCGATCGGCGCCGGAGGGGGGCGCCCCCCCTCCGATCAGCAATTTAAGCACTGCGGGCGCTTTGCCCACGGTGCTTAAAGGGTTAAACGGCCACGATCGGCGAACTCGCCGCTCGTGGCCGTGAGAGCAGGTGCCTGGCTGTAATATACAGCCATTACCTGCTCTCTTTCAAGCCAGCTCACTCCGTGAGCTGGCTTGATTCCCCCGCAACCGTCGTATGACGTATATATACGTCATACGTCGGGAAGGGGTTAAAGTGCACCTCATCCCCTCGCATTGCTTGCTGCCGCTCATTATGCTTCAGGCACGGTGCCTTGCTACGCTCGGCACACTATTTTATTCTCCCACCACTCCCTAGTGGATGGTAGGACATGAAATACCGCCTGTCAGCACATGTTGGCTTAAAAAACAGTGAAAAACTCCATGTCGACCTTTTGACTGTTGACCTAGGCAATGTCGAACTAATGACCTGTCAAACTAACGACCTGTCAAACTAATGACCTTTTGACCTAGAACCATGTCGACCTTTTCCCATGTCGACCTAGACCCATGTCGACCTTTTCCCATGTCCACCTAATGGTGTCGACCTAATGACTGTCTTCCGTAATGTTGTAGACCAAATCCCTTAAAAACCTGTATCATCTCCAAACTGCAAATTAATAAGTGGGACTAGGGAGTTATTCAGTAAGTATCTCAAACCATGTGCACTGCAGGTGGAGCAAATATAACATGTGCAGGGAGAATTTGACCCCCATCCACTAGTGCAATTTCCTCCTTTTCATCTGATTCTTAAGCATCGGGCCTAGGAATTGGATGAAAAGGGTCACATGCAAATCGCATGTGTTTAACCTCCATTTCCGATGCACGGTCCCGTGTGCATCGGATAGGAGCCAGAGATTGTCACTGCTGTGCCAAGGATCCCTCGGATCCTGCAACCAGGAAAGGTATTGCATACGATACATGTATGTGCAAAAGGACCACATACAATGTATTATATGCAATTCTGCCACCCGGGAGCTGCAGGTGAGATTTCGGGGTATTGAATGCAACGTACGGCATGCAATGCATCACGTCAGTGAATGGGGGTCTTTACTGTGATCCTTACTGAATAACCCCCCTAGCTCCACTTATGTATTTGCAATTTGAAGATGATAGAGGTGTTGGTCCATTTTGGCTCTTGCTATCATTCTTCTTCCATTTAAGGTAATAAACTTTTTATTTTGGAATTTGATTCTGAGTCCTTTAAAAACGATACAGACAAAGCTAGTGACATGTAGCTAATCATCTATTAGCTTTGTCAGATTGTTCCTATCTGTATTGGAGTGTACATTCAGAAAGGTTCCTGGAGGTGAAATAGTGCCCTGAGTAAGCAAACCCCCATTTTGTCTTAATAGCCCCCCAACATCTCCCCAGCCAGTCTATCTCGCAGGCAGCCCCTCAGCCAGCAGCTTCTGCCAGCCCCTGCATCCATCCTCCTGCAGTCCACACTCACCTTGACTTCTGGGGGACTGCTCTTCTGTCATCGGTGCAGTCAGCTCCTCTGTTAGTATTGCAGCCTTTGTGACATTATGATGTCACGCGAGATGTATCCCCCAAAAAATATATTGATCACAAATCTATGCACAAGCAATCAGACAGGTGACCTTATGTTTAAAAGTTCCATTCCAATGACTTATGCATACTGGATGTCAGTGAGTTTCCATTTTAACACCTTTGTAAATTGGCCTATATCATTTATGCAGATCGCATTGATATCGGCCATATTGTCTTGTGTGTACACCTGATTTGTGTACATCCGCTGTCATTAGGAATGTCTTCTGGTTAATCCGAATACATCTTTAGGGATGACCGCTGTTCTATCGAGCTCCTGCGTGTCCCTCATTGCCTCCAGTTTGTACACCAGTTAAAGTTTTCTCTGTTGCTTTGATACCCATGGTATGCAATCTTTCTTTGGGCAGTATTCAATGAGAAAAGTTCTCCGTGTTTTGTGGAGAATTTGTGCTTTGTTCGCCTTGGACGGAGCATTTTGCTCTCCAAAAGCGAGCAACCCTATTCAATGTGAAATATTCTCCGTCTTTCTAAGTGATTTTCTCCGTGTCTCTCCGTGTAGCAATTCTCCATCTTTTGATGGGGAGCTGGAATGTGAACTTTTAAACTAAAAGGTTTTTTTTTTTTATTTTGGTGTAAAAAAATCAGGTTTTTTTTTCTGTGAAGGGGCATGTTATTTTTATTCATGTGCTTATAGCACATGAATATATATTTAATTTAAAAAAAAATATTTTTTTTAATTGTATTTTTTTTTTCACAGTGCAGCCAGCAGGGGGCCGGGGCGCTCGAGCCGCTCATTAGATATTCATATATTCACTGCACCCGATCGTTAATATGCACGAACGGGTGCAGTGAATACTGGGTCCCCCGCTGGCTATAGGGGGGTGCAGCCTGGGTCCTGGAGAGCCCCCCTCCCCTCCACAGTCCTCTGGAGCAGCCAGGGAGACTTTACTCTCTCTGGCTGCTTCCGTCCCCCGGCTCCCTGAAAGCTCCCTGCCGCGGACGCTCGTCCGCTGCAGGGGTTAAGACTCGCCGCGAGTGGCGGCGAGTCTTAACCACATTGAATAGAGGGAGCAGGAGTGGCAGCGAGCCCTCCGGAACACGGAGAGTGCATGGAGAGCGAAATAAAATGCTCTCCATGCACGGAGAACTTTGTCATTGAATACTGCCCTTTGTGTCCCCTTTTTTTTAAATCTAAAACCTGTTATTGCTTTCTTATGATGTGACTTTATACAGTATCTGAAGCTTTAAGTGCTATTCAAGTGTTACTATCAATGTAGTCATGTACAGTATGAGTTCTTCTTTAACCCTTTGTTCATCTATAAATCTGCATTTCGAAAAAATCTAGTGTTAATTCCACATCAGTCCTTGTTTTGATTACTTTAATCAGTGCACTGCATATTTCAGGTAAACCATGTGCGGCTTACCAGAATTCCGCTATTAATTGTGCAACTTCCCATTTGATATGGTTTCTTCTCTGTGAGAGATGCTCAAAATATCCGCTAAAAATGCCAGCGTTGCTCATATATGTTATATAAATGTAAGAAAAAAACATTGTGTTTATATATGTAATATTCTAGGTCATTATGACGAAAAAAGAAATTGCATTGTCCCGAATTTCGACACAGTCAACATGGACACTGAAACATAGAACCACGTTCGCTCACCATGCTTCAAGCACACTATATTATTCTCCCGCCACCCCCTAGTGCAGGGGTGTCAAACTCAAATTCATCGGGGGCCGCATCAGCAGTTTGGTCACCCTCAAAGGGCCGGTTGTATCTGTAGGTCCCCCTGTATAATTATAATTCCATGACACCACAGGCTGCTCCCCCTATATAATATAAAATGAATGCCATGACACCACAGGCTGCTCCCCCTGTATAATAATAATGCCATGACACCACAGACTGCTCCCCCTGTATAATATAATAAAAATAATGTCATGACACATAAATGATTATACAGGAGGAGCAGCCTTTGGTGTCATGGCATTATTATTATACACGGGGACACCTCAGGAAACAGCAGATATATATTTTTTTATTGTGAGTGTGATCCTCATCCTCACTTACTGTTTCTCCGTCTGTCCTGCAGCTGCTGCGGCTTCCAGCTTTTCTTCACTGCTTGCTGCGGCCACACTGTCCCCGACTCCCGGTCCAGCTTCCCTGCCTGCTCCTACTTCTCTACAGACGCATGGGCGGGCGGCGTCATCGTCATGACGTCCCCACCCAGTGTCTATCACTGCCGGGCATCAGAGGGAACAGGCGGCCGGGCCCTCCTCCACGTAGCCGTGGAGGCCGGCGTCCATGTTTCTGTAGCCGCATACATATGTGCCTACAGGAACATGGCTGCCGACAGTGGAGGAACAGGTAAGGCGGCCGCGGTGGGGTGGGTGAGAGGAGGTGGCCTAGGCAGGAGCTGGGACACACTGCCCTGCGTGCTATCTCCTCGCGCGGGCCACATGACAAGGTCTGGCGGGCCGGATTTGGCCCGCGGGCCTTGTGTTTGACACCCGTGCCCTAGTGGATGATAAGGCATGAAAATACTGGTAGATTGCATGTATTTTTATGTTGAGATGTGTCTAGGTGTATAACCTGTTGTACATTAGAATAGGCTTATTATTTCAAGCTTCAAATTGTTTGCAAAGCCATGGTAAATTTCCCTATCACAACATGCTGGATTACCAAAAAGGCTTTGGAAGACAATCAGTATACTATAACAACAAACAGAAACTAAAACAGTGACAAATTAAGACACAGCGCCACCTACTGTCCCTCTATTACAGGGTCTCATGCAGTACTCAGCCAGTAGCTGTTGCTGTACTCCAGCAGGATATTTTCTGTTTTCATACTCGTGGAAATAGAAATCTCTGTCATTGTAAAATCTTTGTGTTCAAGGTCCCTTTTCATTACATTTGTTCATTAGAGGCAGTTGTTAGATGAAGTTGTGACAGCTTAGGAAAATTGCTTTATTTTTTGTTATAAGTTCACTAATGTGCCCACAGCAGCTGATTACATACTATAGCTTTTGTTACAGAGCGATTCCATTGTTATACAGCTGGCAATATCCAGTCAGAAAACTGAAGTACACAAAGAAATAAAGTATTCGAAGTAACAAAAGCAGCACGGAGAGCTCTACACCAAACCAGGATACGTGAAATGACTTCTTTTGATAAATGGTGTGCCAAATAAGTTGACATCTATTGATATTTTGTGATACGTGAAATAATAAAACTACGTGACCAGGATAAAAACAATGCATGAGTGTGAAACTATGTGACCAGAAGGAGACATAGAATACTAATATATATAATGATTATCTGTTTATTTTTGTTGGTATATTACTAACTGTATAGAAAGGAGCATTAATGGTAAATTTATAATGATAAAAAATATATATAAAAATATCTGCCATAAAAATAATACTTCTAAAATAGAAATTTTAACTCTTTGTACCTTTATATTTGAAATTGAAATACGCTGTTTATGGTAACTGTTCTAAAATGGCCGGCCTGCCTGCATTCATCAATCAATCATTGAGCTTTGACTGTACAGTGGACAGCTATAATTGAAATCGTAACTCCTAAACTTTTCACAGATTAGTCTCAAACAATAATTCTGTTTGATTGGAAATAAAGGCTTTGGTGATTATTCTAGGCTCCAACTACAGGAAGTCTGGATGATAGGTTGACAATGTCTAATACAACAGTAAATAGGTCAACACCATATGGTTGACCTTGACAAGGCATGGCAATTGTCATGGCAATCGACATGGCAATTGTCAAGAAATGAAAAAGTCAACATTAGTTTTTTGGGATTGCATTTTCTATTTTTAACTTTGTCATACTTTACTGTCCAGTGGATGCTGGAGGTCTGTGAAGGAGGTTTTTCTACAGCCCTGCTGGGATGTGCGGAGACTTCTTTGCGGTCCCAGCATTCCTCCTCCATTAAAAATGTCCCTCGCAAACTGAATTGTCAGAGAAGACAATTACTAAGAAAGATGGAGGAGGCGGCCATTTTGGGGGAACATTGTAATAGGTTCAGGAGTAAGACAGGCAGTGCCAGCGGCAATGACTGCCAGAGTGGGGTATACCCTAACAATAAGCAGGATGTTGTGCAGCATCAGTGGCCACTGACAATCTTATGCAGCTGGGTTTAACATATAACACTACTGGCTAATCAATAATAATGATACTATAGGAAAATCATTAAGTATTGAGTCTTTAGTGGTAAATTATTAAAACATAAATGGAAAACGTTCCCCTCCCTCTACACCTACAGCTAAGCTCCCCTATAACCCACTAAGGATTCAAACAAGTATATAAGTATATATGCTGCCTGTAGCAACTGATTTCATTTTCTATAATGCAATAAAGAATCGATAGCTGGAATCTGATTGGTTGCTATGGGCTCCATCAATTTTCATTTTTAGAAGCATTGGGGGGGAGACGGGGGTGCGACAGAGGGGGCTCTAGAGGTGCTGCGCAAGTGGTGCACACCTGGACACGACTGGCACGCACCTATTCTAGATTAGTGGTATGCCCGGAAATTTTCCAGGACAGCCCATTGCAGCAGTGCAGCTGAGCCAGGAATATTTCCGGGCATACTGCCCAAGGGGTCCAAATAGACCACTCCCCTTTCTTGGCACGCGCGCCTTCGGTCCGCGCATTTTGTTGGCTCTTTAGCTTGACTACAGATATTTTTGGGCTCTTTACCTCTGACCGGATGGCCACCCCTGATCTAAGGAATATAGAGTAGAGGAGACCTGCAAAACAGGCACTGTGTGGGGTTCTGAGGACCGAGTTTGAGAACCTGTGGTCTAAATAGTACATTCAAAGTGTAGTAATACAAACCTACATCATTTGTTAAAACCTATTTTCTTTGGCTAAAAGAAGAAATAAAAAAGCCCATTAAATTGTTTAGCAGTGAGTGCAGAGTGAAATGCGCGATGATAATGTCTGTGAGACGATAGTACCAGCAACATAATTTATTTCCCTTTGGCCTTTGGATAATATATTATGTACCTGTACGTTAAATTACAAAGACAGTTCTATAATGTAAAAATCCTCTTATAAGGAAATATCTGGACATATAAAAGGAAAGAACATTCACTCAAGCACAAAGAGAGAGTATCAATATTCTGCAGAAGGACATTGGCGTTCTAGTGGCAAACATCCAATGTAACTTACATCTTCAGGGTCTCCTGTCAACACTTGCAAGGCAGTTTTGCACATACTGATACAGTTCAGTAGGTTTAGTGCCAGTAAAACTGATGGCACAACAGAGTCAATCTGGCAAAATGCAATATCTTTGTTCTTAAACTGATTCTAGAAGGTGCCCATTCAAAATATATATATCTAGAGAGATCCAAGGCTCTAAATAATGAAAAGGGCACATTCGGCCTGAATACAAATGTTTTCATAGAAAATAACATGATTGGTTCTATTCTCTGAGATTCCAATAAAGTATGTGGTGTTACACAAAAGTTTTCTCACTGGAAAGCAACTAAAGGAATGGAGCCTAAAATCTGCCAGACATACTGCTGCAAATATGCAACTGCTTTGGATGGATGTGATGCTGTTTTTGGTCCAGATTTATTCCACTGAAAGTATGACAGAAATGTCTTTGAAGTTTAAAATATGCATAAAAGCTAAAACTGTGTAAACAAAATTCATCCAAAATACAGTGGTCCATACCTACTCAGCTATACTACATTGTCATACAATTTCCAGGGATGAGTGTCAGAGCTTGACTTACTGTACCATCACTGTCATTACACTGTCATTATGGGAAATCACAGAAGGACATAAATTGAGGAGCCTGTGATCTCAGGGGACAATGGTCATTATTGTAAAATAAAGATTACTGAATAAAAAGATCATTTTGATTAGAGATGTGCACATTCATATTTACTCGGATATACTCTGATTTCAAAGCAGGATCTTATTGGCTATGCACCCTAGGCAAAACTTCAACCTACCCCCCCCCCCCCCCCCCAAAAAAAAATGGTGTGGTCCTCCCAGCCCCCCCGCCCCCAGGAAGGTGGGGAAAGTCCCCTGCTTTACCTGGAGGCCCTCTGCACCCTCCCCTTTGCCACCCACAACAGAGGAGGAGGGGGCAGCAATGTAGGGAAGTATGTCTCAAGGGAAAGTATGGAGGTGAGGTCTTAGAAGATCCACAGTCGCCACCTGCATTAAGCACAAAAAGGATCCTCACAGACATCCTTGATTTTTTGATTTGCAGACTTGGTGGCGCCCCCCAGATCCCGGCACCCTAGGCAGATGCCTAAAACTGCCTAATGGTAGAGCCGGCCCTGGCTATCCCAAATCACATGACAGTTGTTGACAGTTGATAACCAATAAGATTCTGCTTTGAAGAGTAAATCAGAGTAAATCAGAGCTTGCACAGCTCTAGTTTTGATAAAAGGTTTTCCATTGTAACCCCCCCCCCCCCCCCAAAAAAAATCAAATAATCGCAATTCTAACGATTATCGAACGACTGCGCATGTTTACTGATAGTAGCATGCTTACATGGGGTCAAAAAGCAACAAAACTATCAAAAATATCTAATAGCAATCCCATCACAATTTGACGCTCAGATGGTGGGTAAATTGCTTATGGATGTGTGACAGGGTAGCGGATTTTGAAATTTTCGCAATTCACTCGCAGATTTATACAAGGGGGCAGCTAAACACTGCAGTCATCTTCAAATTTGCAGATTAACGATCAATTCATAATCGAGCGCTTGATGTTTAATATTTTTAACTTAATTCTTTGAGCTCGTGTATCAGAAATTCCCATTTGTCCTAAAATTATGGGCAATCCTGGCTGTCACCTACAATTTTGACTAGTCTAGACGATGACTTCCTGTCACTCATGCTGGGCCAGATGCACTAATCAGCTCCTACCTGCCATGTCACAGACTGTCAGGTAGGAGCTGAATGGCTGGCTATTTATCACTCTCCATTTTATCACTTTTGAAGTTTAGTGCCCTTTGTCAGTAAAACCTCACTGTAACAGCACTTTTAAATCACTTGCTGCACATGTCTAGTGTGAAAACTCAACCTCTGGGGCAGATGTATTAAGCTTTAACAAGAGATAAATCCAAGTGTGATAAAGAGAGATAAACGTCCAGCCAATCACCTCCTAACTACCATGTTACAGGCTGTGTTTGAGAAAAGTCAGTAAGGAGCTGATTGGCTGGATATTTATCTCTCCTTATGACCCTTGCATTTATCTATTGTTTAGGCTTAATACATCTGCCCCAATATGTGTAGAATAGCTGCTTTTTACAGCCAACTCATGGTGTCTTCATATGAAATTATTTCAGCCACACTTCACAAAGTGACAATGGTTATAATTAAGTACCAACTTAACCCCTTCAGTGGTGTTTTTTTTTATAGGTAACGTTCCTCACTGGGCAAGTTTTTTAAGGGGAGCACTCTAACAAAAACCCACCACTCTGTCTCCCTGGGCCGGACAGCACCGATGAGCGCTATGTCAGCCACTGCCCGGCCCTGCCCCTGGCAACACAACATGGTGTTCCAGTCACATCGCAGACAGTAACTGGCACACACCAGGGGGGGTGAAAGGAGGCACTTCTGAGCAGCTGGAGCCGGGCAGGGCCAAAGCTGAGTTGCCTGATGCTAAACAGCGGCAATACCGAGAATTTCCTGGTTTGTTAGTCTGGGCACTGAAGCATAGCCCGGAAAATTCTCGGGATTACCACTGAAGGGTGCAGTGAGGCACAATATCCTGAGCCTTGCAAGCCATCTTAATCAGAGCTGATCGTTATCGCAGTATGCATACTCAAGACCAAACAGCGACAAAAACAAATTGGGGTTGGCAGTAGTAAAGCTACAGCTGCTGTTATTTTCGTAAACACAATTCATTGATACTCATTTGAATTTCAAGTTCTTTATTTCATTATACACGTTTGTTATACCAATGCAAGTTCACAAAATGTACATGTATTTTTTTCTGCATTTATTTTAACAATCTTAAATGAATACAAAGTTTAAAAATGTTTCTTTTCTCTACAATGATCTTAAATGTTTTCTTTACAATGATCTACAAAGTGTTGAAATGTTACATTTTCAAAATGTTACTTTGCTAATTGAACAAATTATCTTTCTGGAACCAAATTGTATCACACACATTGCATGTATGACCCAATTGTTTCTTAAAATTTAAATCAGCCACACAATATTGCCCAATACTATTCACTTGACAAGTTGATCCCACTGAGAGACCCATGGCCAGTCCTGCTTTGAGGGCCGATATAACACCCTCTATTTTTGTGAACCCCATCGTGTTTGGTATTGTTAGATTTGTTAGGCACATTCCATTGGTACTTTATTTTTTGCATTGTCCTTATCATAGCTCGATTTACATACAACGTAGATGGCTGGTGGTCGCAGTAGTTGAATTTTGGCATCATTCACAGGTACATTTTCTTAACCTGTTCTGTACTTTTTGCAGTTTTGGTTTACTATGGGACTCATTTACACATCATTTTACAACTTTTTTCTTCTTAGCCCTTGGCCATTTTACAAACAAGTAAGCCAATATTTTTCAATTTAGCTCCACGGTAATTATATATTAATTGTAGCTAACAGTCTAATGTACAATGATTAATATACATAATCTACTAAAATGACTGTCAATAAGGCTCAAACTGACAAATCACGTGCACTGAATAGCTATTATCAGAGCTATCTTTGACATTACATCACCAGAAGTGAGAGAGGTGGGAGGAGTTTTGGTTCCTAGCGCGGCGCCCATCGTGGGTTATCGCATACCTTAAGTTAAGGTATGCGATGGACGCGACCGACACGATTTTAGGGCTATTTTTAGCCTTTTCCCCGACAATTACAAAATCGCGTCCATCGTGTCCATCGCATGCCTTAACTTAAGGTATGCAATGCGACCGACGCAATTTAACATTGAATGCATTGTATTCAATGTTAAATTCCTCTGTAAAATCGGGTCCATTGTATGCCCTTATAATGGCATACAATGTGACCGATGCGATGGACCCGATTTTACATAGGGAACAATGTTAAATGGCCCAATGGACCCGATTTTTGATTGTATATCCACCCTGATGGGTAATTTGTATGTAAAATGCCCCCCCCCCCCCATCGTTAACGCCTCCCCACGATGAACACCAACCCGAAGCGTGGCTAGTGCAGCGAGGGGCGGCGGTACTTGTCCTCCAACCTTTTCATACCCCCATTATCCACGTCGGCGTGGAGTTGATTTTATATAGTGTGGCGAGCGCAACGAGGCCGAAGCGTGGCGAACAGATGCGTAATACCTGTGAAGTTATGCGCGTCCCCTCGCGGGGCTCGCTGCGTTCGCCCCGCTTCGGGCTCGGTATCTCGCTGTGCTCTCCACACTATAAAAAAAATCAACTCCACACCGACGTGGATAGTGGGGGTATGAAAAGTTCGGAGGATGCGTACCGCCGCCACTCGCCACGCTTCGGATTGGGGTTAATCGTGGGGTGGCGTTAACAATGGGGGGCCATTTGACATATCAGGATGGGGGATACAATAAAAATTGGGCCTGGGGGGCATTTAACATTGGGGCCAATGTAAAATCGGGTCTCAGGGACCATTTTACATTGGTTCCAATGCAAAGATCGCGTTGATCGCATCGCATGCGATTTGGTTGCATGCGATGCGGTCAACGCAATTTTTTAGGTCCCGATGGATACAATTTTTATCGCTGGCGCCGTGCTAAGAAACAAGTACCGTTTTGGCTTAAAGGAAATCATGCGGGCACATGTCCTCTATAAAACGGTACCCCAATCTCTCTCAGCTGTTTCATAAGTTATAGCAATTTTTTAGGAACACTATTTTGTTACACAACTTTTCTCGACAGTACACACCGCCTACAGAGTATAAAGACGTTCATTGTATTTTTCAAATTAATCTATTTATGGGAGGCAACCTGACCTTTTCTGGGAGTGTCAGAAAACCGCAGGTGTGCTCTGGCATTTTCAGGGAGGGTGTGTGATGTCAGCTCTGGCCTCGATCAGCCGGTCTCTGCTGTGAAGTTGTGAAAGGGTCAGAGTTACGCACACTTGCACAGACTGAAAAAATTATTTGATGGTGAGATGTGAATGGATTTGCAATGATGCATTCGAAGGTTATTCAAAGACTTGCACAGGGCGGGTTTTCACTCTGTCTGGGCTGTGACTATCTGATTGCGGGGCTCTGCAAAATAACACAGCACCGATCAGGTCTGAATAACACCCTTAATACCACAATGTTAGGTACATTTAATAAAGCATCCAAAAATGAAGAGATTATGTTGCCAGTGGTAAGCAATCAGATGCTGTCTATTATTTCTGTATTGCATCCTAGAAAATGATAGATGATTCCCATAGCAACCGATCAGGGTCTATCATCTTTTTTTCATTTGTAGAAGCTTATTGGGATATTCAATCACCCGCAGCCATCTTCCACTTCATCTACATCTCCCAGGATGCACCGCATGCATTTACAACTGATGTGAATGTTCAAATATTCTCTGTAAAGCGCTGCGGAATATGTATGCGCTATATAAGAAACTGTTAATAAATAAATAAGGACCAATAGGTATTACTGCATGTACAGATGCTGAAAGTGGCTATCTAATGCCCTACATATTCTCCCATACAGAGGTACACTAGGAAAGGAGTTTGTAACAGCATTTGCATAAAGTTGCCAAAGAGCCACCACCAAAAGCTGCTGCTGTGTGTGTGTGTTTCTGCATTACCACTGAACCAAGCCCAATAGCCAATGCAAATACTTACCAAATCACCAGTAGAGGTCCCGGTGTAAAATTAGTATGTTCTAATATGGCTCGACCATGCGGAAAAATAGTTAATGTTCCATAACATACATGGCCGCGACATCAAAACTGGATTTAGGACAGTCCACAACCAAGATGACCACCACATCAGTTCCAGCATGCATGATTTCATTTAAACTAGCCAGACAGTACTTAGGGGCTCTTCAATATTCAAACATGTTAACTGGCTTCCATGCCATGGTCAATATGGGTGTGGCATGATGTTGTGACAACAGACGACAGGCACATCATGGTACAATATTAGTCTCAAAACGAAGATGGCCACAGCTGCATTTCCGGTATATCCGGTGTGTTTGTATGACCTATTTTTATGTTTTTACTAGATTAATGGATTAATTTGTCTGTTAGAATAATACCTTTTTGAACACTTTGAAGTATATATACTTTTTGGGATATCCATCTGCGAAAAGAAACCCAGATGTGCTTTAAATCACTTTTAATATTGTGAGTGGGGTATGCTTATTGTTTCATATTATCATTGAGGACTCAAAAAGATACCTTTACAAGTGTACACCAGCCATGTCTATTTGTGATTGTGGTACGTCTTCTTCCCATCCCTACATAGGATGATTGTCTGCAGTCTCTACAACGAAAGGATTAATACATTTAAAGAAACCTTGATAAGAGGGATACCACATAAAAGTGTGTCAGAGGCTGCCTCCCTAACACAAGTCACAATACTTGCTTGTCTTAGAAACTGAAGTGAGTCATTATTTGTAAAAGACTGTCCTACACCATCTAGTGTTCTCTTTAGCCTGCTTATGTAATATTCTGTTTTCGCAATGCTTTGCATTTTTTGCTAATTGTTTATGTTCAGTGTGTTTCACTTCTCTCTGTCTTTTGGTCTCAAAGTGCACCATAATTGCATTAATGTTATATATTGTCTTCCCAATGTACTTTTTGTTGTTGTTTGTTTATCTATGTATATCCTTCCAAAACTCAAAAAATATATAATTGATTTAAATAACTAATTTCTAATACATCGTATTAAGTACACCCACCTTTCTTCCTTTTGTATATTTAAAATTAACTTCTAAACACATGCACTCATAAACATATGGGATGTAATAGGGTTTGAATTTTTAGACAAAACAAGGGTATTCAATCTCCCGCAGCCATCTCCTGATGGGGGAGATGGCTGCGAGGCCCTGTTCAATGCTGTCTTCCTAGACAGCATTGAGCAGGGGATCACGCAGAATGAGCCAGACTTCACAAGCAGTCGGGCTCGTTCTGCCGAGAACAGCCGGGAATTGACGAGCTCCCAGCCGCAGTTCCTTGATTCCCGGCCACTTCCCGTGGCCACGCCCCTTTATCGTCCCGCGACAGGTGGGACATTGAATCCCGCCTGCGATTTCTCGGTCAAGCAGATGAGAATGGTACAGGGTCACGGCTGTCGAGCCAGCTCAACAGCCGTGACCCCACATTGAAATGTGCTATTTTTCTTAAAGGTACAATTTTTAGCATAGGGATTGTGCAATTTTTTGTAAAACTAACATAAACATCCTGGGGGTCTTTGGCCAGTCCTGGTTTCCCAAATATATGGGGGGGGAGTGATGGGATCCTCCTGTATTTAAGAAACCAGCACCAGGCTTTTGGACATGTCCTGGTTCCAAAAATATGGGGACAAAAAGAGTAGGGGTCCCCCATATTTTAGAACGAGCACCGGGCTCCAAAAGCCAGGACTTTATACAAAGTCCCCTGGACGAAACATTAACACCGTGGCTGGTCAGCCCTGGAAGTGGTACCTGGGGGAATGGGGATCACCCCAATAAAGGGCTGAAGCCTAGGGCTGTCCCCCGGCAAGATTATTTTGTGCATTAAGATAGAACTAAAATCTTACATTGGGTTGTTCTGTGGAAAATCGCACCCTGTTACATTTGTAATTTTGATGTTTTATATCAGAAAATATCTGGATGCGATTTTATATGTGCCATTTTTTGGACATGGCAAAACGTGTGATTTTTACCACAACTTGCACACTACGATTTTTGTACGATTTTTGGTAAACGTGCGATTTCTAAAAATCACACCCTATTACATTTCACCCATAATGTGCACCAAAAGCAAACAATACACCTATCAATGCCAGCGGTAATTAGTCTGTACCTCTTATACTCTATCGATCCTCTGAGCGCTAGGGAGTATAAGAGCAGAGTCACATAAATGTATAGTACAGTACATGGGCATATAAGCATGCACACATTCTGGGCTACATACATTTTCATAGTGCTTACTCTTTCTTAGCCAGTGGCATATTTATAATGGTGCAATGGGCCCTTGAGTTCCTGGGGGGCCCACACCACATACACTGCACCCATTTTTAAACACTTACCCCTAGGGAGTCCCGCAGCTGCACTGCCGGAATCGCCAAGAAATGTCCACAGCGCCTGCACATGCGCAGCAGAGTCTGTGATGCTGCAGTGGGGGGAAGGGATAGGAGAGAGGAGGGGGCACGAGTGGAGGAGGCTGCACACAGGCCTCTCCACTCTTAACGTGGTATATTTTTATATATATACTATATATACTATATTAGCTGCTATATTTAAAAAAACATTTAAATAACCAAGTGGAAATTGGCCAAGTGGGTCATGAATAACTGTTATTATAAACATTTATAAAGGTCTAGCAACTCCATGCAGCTTAACAATATAGAACAATCTTGATAATAAAACAACAGGCTGGATAATAGCAGACAAATAGGGAAAACAAGTTTTTTGCAAGATTATGAAATAATAAGTTAATGGCCCATACACTCTAGACGCGCTCAGTAAAAGATATTGTTGAACAATTTCCCTTGAACTCTTGAAAGTCCTGGGGAAATAATATTGTGCATACACACTGAACTATGGGGCCTATTCAGACCCGTTCGGTCAAGTCCGAATTCATCCTCTTCCCCCATGGTCGGGGTCTGCGCATGCACATAAACTGGAAGTGAACAGCTTCGGCGAGTTTCACACTTGTCTAGCCATTTGCCCGAAGAGGGGAGGCAAGTGGGTGGTAGCAGGGGAACCCCAGTGTTTTATGCGAAAAGAAAAAAGTTTTAAAAGTTTTTACTGCAAGGGTGCTGTTAAATGTGCCGTATCAGTCCAGGTGTGCCGCCATGTGTGCTGTATAATTCCAGGGGTGCCACCATGTGTGCCTAAACAGTCAAGGGGTGTCGCGACATGTGCCATACCAGTCCAGGGGAGCTGTCATGTGGGCTATATAATTCCAGGGGTACCACCATGTGTGCCGTATCAGTCCAGGGGTTCCACCATATGCTGTAATCAGTCCAGGAGAGCAGCCCTTTTTTTATTAAGATGAAAAGTTTATTTTCTTTTACTGCAAGGGGTGCTGCTAAGTGTGCCACATCAGTCATGGGGTGCCGCCATGTGTGCCAAATAATTCCAGTGGTGCTGCTATGTGAGCTGTATAATTACAGGGGTGCAACAATTTATGTCATAAAGTTCCAGGGGTGCTGCCATGTGTGCTGTATAATTCCAGGGGTGCCACCATGTGTCCCTTATCAGTCCAGGGGTGCACCATGTGTGCTGTATCAGTCCAGAGGAGCTGCCCTTTTTTTATAAAAAAAAAAGGTTTCTTTTCTTTTACTTCAAGGGGTGCTGCTAAGTGTGCAGTATCAGTGCTGGGGTGCTGCTAAGTGTGCAGTATCAGTGCTGGGGTGCTGCTTAGTATGCCATATCAGTCCAGTGTTTGAGCCGCCCACTTGTGTCACTTAGCTTAGTCATCCAGCTACTTTTTTTCTATTGTGAGCTGTGAGTTGTTCAGAATAAACTGGAAATTAGTGGAAATTAATGTTATTGAGGTTAATAAAACCGTAGGTACAAAAAAATCCAGATCCAAAACCAAAACCCGGAAGGCAAAACCAATCCAGATGCAAAACACGAACAGAGATCCAGATCCAAAACCAAAACCTGAAAAGTGTCCGGTACATATCCCTACTCCAAACCCACCCACTCTCCTTCATTTTCTAGGAGTTTATCCAGCCTGATGTAACCTGTAGGATACCAGAGGTGGCTGCCTCACCTAGAATCTTTGTGAATAGGATAGAACTTCTTATTCATTAGGCGTTTTGGGTTCTAATGATGTAACTAATGAACTGTTTCATATGACATAGGTCTATAATGTGTTTTCTTATTTTCCACAAATGTTTAACATATCTCTGTGCATTGCTTATCCTGCTTAAACTATGCAATGTGAAAAAGTTGCCTCACCGATTGTGGATCGGATGAATGATACATGGGGCTGCTGCTGATGAATGTGTTTTTTTTTCTTGCTAATTGCTGCCATCAAAACTGCATTGTATATGTTGTATTTTCTTCATTATAACTACGGTTGTTAACTGCCTCACCTTTAACTGTATTAGGTACTGATATCCTTCAAAGAATGAAAAATGGAAATGCGTAGACGTAGGTAACAGGATTAGAATACTAATTGTATGTGGCAAACAATGGAAAGTTGTTAGTCAATTAAATCTATGTAGTGAACTTAATGGGAATGGTTTATTGTTGAATTGGCAACCAATATAAAGTAGGTAATATCTGTTAAAAGGTGGGAACATTATTAACTAAAATTAGGAGGACTGAGTTTGAGGGGGAGAGTGGACATCCATGAGGAAACAGCATTCAGTATTTCATCATGTTAGGTAAGTCTGAAATCCAATTTTTTGTAGTTTCCAAGCAGGGTGGTGTAGAAGTTCTATACTGATTCTTATCCTACTTATCATTATTCATTTCAATATTTGTCTCTCAATTTAAGTTTTCAACTCAAATACTCGTGGAAATTACGAGTTGATTGGCTGGTATGTAATCTCTATCTTTATACAATGCTTAGTAGATATACATTAGTGTCTTGAAGACTAAGGGCCATATGTATCAAGCTGCAAAAAGTGATAAAATGGAGAGTGTTAAACAACCAGCCAATCAGCTCTTACCTGCCATTTTTCATAACATGGCAGTTAGCAGCTGATTGGCTGGTTGTTTATCACTCTCCATTTTATCATTTTTATTTTTGAAGCCTGATACATCTGGCCCCAAGTGAAGGCAAGACTTGAATGATGATGATGATGATGATGATGATGATGATGATGAATCATTGGTTCCCTTGCAGATTCTGCAGAGCATCGGTAATGAAAGTCTGACTAAAGGGGCAGCAGGCTTAAATTAGTTCAGAAAGATGCCAGAGGGGAGAACGAGAGATAACAGGTATCAGATAAGCCTGGGAAGAGCACAGGAATTGGTGAACAGCAGTGATCAGCTTATTTGTCAAAAGACACAGTGAAATGTCAGGCTATTAGAGTGAGGGGAGCGGAAAAGAGTTTATACTTAATGATAACTTATGGCTACAACAAGATGAACTCCATAGGAAAATGCATGCAACAATATAATAGTGAACATAATTAACCATCTAATTAGAAGTTTGTAACTACAATGTGTAACCAAGGGAAATTTTTAAAATAGAAACTTTGGAAAAAAACGGATTCCTGTATCCCATAAAGTATCAATCCAGTGGTTAAGCTAATAATGGCTAAATTAATCACAACCATAACTTTGTATTAAAGCATGAACTCTTAATATCACACATGTACAGCACCACAGCTGTCAATATCAGCTGCATACAAAGATAATGTGCACAGGACCGGGATTACATTACGTGCCCCCGTACTCTAATATACCCACTCTAAGCAGAAGTGCACATATATACAATTATAGCAAATAAAATACATAATATATAGCCCAGAAGCAACTTCTGGCCCATGAAATTCTGTCACGCTAAGCCCGAGTCTATACAGCTTTTCCATAAATCTGCATGAACAACTGCATCACACATATAAGGACAGCACTCATTGCAAGCCTCTCATGTACACTGCATGTTGGTTATCACCACCAGACACATTTTCATGCAGTAATCATATATCTTACTGTCCCTTACTGCTCATGTAATGGGCTTTCAATTATTCAGCATTCTAGTGTTATGCATTCTGAAAAAAACTGTTTCTCTAAACTGTTAATGCGCAATTTACAGCCTATATGTAAAATACCAGCATCAGCAGCAATGAAAACTAAATAAATAATGACAGACCATACTGTACACTGGCTGAAAGGTACTAAAGAGCAAATTTAGAAAGTTCAGCCCCAGCTTTTTGGGTCTAGAAGCAGCCACTTTGCCTCTGGCACGACATGTGCTTTGTACAGTATTTCTGCATCCCTGAAGAGCCTCAGTCATCAATAAATGTCAACTACCATAGAGGGAAGGTCACTTACCTACCAGGTTGTATTTGCTCCTCTTCTCATTGTCTGTGTAGCTTCTCTGGAGAAGCATAATATAGTGGAGTCCATTCATGTGAGAAGCTTGTAAATGTGCTATGTGTTAGATTGCCTGCAGTGGTGTAACTACACCACTGCAGCCCAAGCGCTGGTGGGGAGGAGTCAGCACTGTACTTCTAGCATCTGTCAGGGGAGCGCAGCACATACAGTGCTACCTGGAATTGAAAAATCAGACAGGAAATGCAAAGCCATATTCATATTCAGTGTTAAGAGAAAATAATATAATATATTAATGAAAACATTAGAAAGAAGTATAAATTGGTATAAAAACAGTAAAGTAGCATCTATAGATGCTACGAGTGGGTGTCTCAATCCTTGAACATTCAGGTACCCAAGCGAAGGGCGTAGTAGAGACACTAGCATCACTTGCAGATACAACTGCAGCAAAAGGTGCAAAGACAGCCGCAACTGCATCAGTCGCAGCATCAGGCCCAGTGGGTGACATTCTATGGATTGAGATAAATGCGCATGTTTTCATATCGCACCACTTCACACTTTTGTAAATCGCAAGATTGGCCCGTTTTTCGCATATTTAATGAGATGCGAAAGACGGGCCAAATAGTGCGAATAGGTGCGAGTTGGTGCGATTTCTTTAGTCCTGAAAATGTGCGATTTTCATGTCTAAAGCATAACCAGCCCCGGGCTCATTGAGCCGGTGCTGGTGACATAAAATCAGGGTCCCCGACAAATAGGGGTCCCCTTGATTTAATGAAACCAGCACCAGGCTCAAGGTCCGGTGCTGGTTCCCGAAATACGGGGGACAAAATGACTAGGGGTCCCCCGTATTTTAAGAACCAGCACCAGACCCAACCAGCCAGCAGAGTAATGCCACAGCCGGGGGACACTTATTATATAAGGTCCCGCGGCCAAAGCATTATCCCCGTGGCTGGTCAGCATGGGCAGGGGTCCTGGGGAAGTGGGGACCCCCCCCAATGAAGGGGTCCCCCTCCTCCAGGACTTACCAGCCCATGCTGAAAGTCCGGGGCTGTCCCCGATGCCCCTGGGCGGTGGGCATCGGGCTGATGGAAAGTGTAAAAAATAGAATAAAAACTATTGTTTTCTACTGTCGAACTATGAGTCCCAGCAAGCCTACCCCGCATGCTGGGACTTGGAGAACCACAAGTCCCAGCATGCGGGGCATTAAAGGGCCCGCTGGTACTTGTAGTTCTACAGTACAAAAAATAGTTAAATAAAACACACTGACACCCTGAAAAATAAAAGTTTAATACACACATAATACACACATACTGATACTTATCTACCTTGAGCCCGTAGGTCGGTCCCTGGATCCTGGGTCCGGGGTCCGGGGCTCCTGGACAGAAGAGTCCGGTTCCGGGGCCTTGGTCCTGGTTCCGGGGCTGGTCCGGGGTCCTGGGCTCCAGGGCTGATGTCTCCGGGGTCCAGGATCCGAAGTAGTCCAAAAGAGGTTCCTAAGAAAGGAAATCCTACTCACCTGGTCCCCGGCGACGACCTCGGCATCTTCTCCGGCAGACGCGCTGCTCCCGGCTGGTACCCGCTCACGGACTGGAGAGGCGCAGAAATGTTCATCTTCCGCGCCTTTCCTCCGAATGATTCTATTGGCCGCCTAGCGGCCAATCAGGAGCCGAGAAAGTCGTTGGGGGGGTCCCCACTTCCCCAGCTCGTTAAATATGCGAAAATGGAAAAAAAATGCGATTTCAGCCGTTTCTGCGAAAAAACTCGCCAAAGTCTGATTATCTCAATCCATAGAATGTCACCCAGTATCTTCATTTGAAAACAAACAATGTATTTCTGCTTCAACACTTTCGCTTTCTTCTACTTTAACTTCAAAGTCATTCAGCTTGTCAACAACTGAAATCAATAATGAAGAGAAGACAAATATCATTACTAAAAGGAAAGTAAGTATTTTTCACCTGAAAATGATGAAACCATGAATGACTGTTAAAGATAGGGTTTTTTATATTTATTCCATCCTGCCCTCATTTGATTTGAGGCGATTATTTCTGACAAGTGGCCAAGCATTTCCTTTTTCCCCAAGCACAACAATAACAAGATCCATCGTCACTTCATACTCACATAAAATTAAAGGTGCCCATACAAATTGCGATTTTGTGTGCTGTGCGTTTTGCACTGTACAATGGTGCTGTGCAATTTTTCCTCTTCTATGCGATGCAATGTGTAATGTGTATTGTGCAATGCGAAGCAATGCGATTTTAGGATTTTAGCCTTTTTTTTTTAAGTATATAGTCCCTAATGGTCACTAGACAGGGGCGTAACTAGATATTTGTAGACCCCATAGCAAAAGTTTTTAAGGGCCCCATATTAAGCAACCGGAAGGTGATAAATGTATGTAAAATGTATATTACTTAGACAGTAAGGATGGGCCCCCTTCAGCTCTGGGCCCCATAGCAGCTGCACCCATTGCACCTATGGTAGTTACGCCCTTGTCACTAGGTACATCACATCGCACTGAAAAGTGATGCCATATGATGTAGCACAAAAAGTACTGCCTGCACATACTTTTTGTGCTATGCAATATTGTACCCACGGGGCGCGCGTCGCATCCCCACAGGTACACGGTGCGATTATAACCAAATTCGATGCGTTTTGAACTTTAAAAGTTCAAAATGCATGCTATAATTGCAACGTGTATGGGCACCTTCAGGGAAAAAAATAGTAAAACCAAGTAAATCGAGAAATAAAAAATCCTCTGTGGCATTTGATGCGAAGATGTTTAAAAAATTAGAGGTTACCGTACTTAAATTTAAAACCTACTGCCTGGCCAGAAACTATTTCTACAATCTCGGATTAGTTTGCATCAAGGCGTGATTTTCAGCAGAGCATGGCACGGCCGGGATGATGAAGAACACCCCAAGAAGTCAAACGTCACCTTAAAGAAGATATTGTTTCTGTAGATACAGATGGCCAGCTCATTAATGATAGTAAACAAAAATTCAATACAAAAGAGAGCGCACTTAATTAATCTAAACATTTTTTTATTTATTAAAGATAATAAAAAAACATAATTTAAAATAATTCATTTGATGAAAGCACCATACAGAATAATAACTTTTCTGTATTTCCAGCTGTCTAATTTTTTAAGGTTATAATAAAAAAATTGTGATCACATTCCAAGTTTTCCCCGATGCAGGAGAGCTGATCGCTTTGGCCTGGCAGAAGGAAGGTCTATATGGCAGGTATCAGGTGCCATAGACCTTCCTCCTGCCTGGTCAAAGCGAACGGCTCTCCTACACTTGCCACTTACC
The DNA here is from genome assembly GCF_055691185.1 of Crinia signifera. NCBI lineage: Eukaryota > Metazoa > Chordata > Amphibia > Anura > Myobatrachidae > Crinia > Crinia signifera. The sequence goes on from NC_139221.1 coordinate 221,707,089, forward strand.
ATCTTCCTCCTGCCTGTGGTGCGAATCCTTTTGCCATCGGGGACAACTTGGAATCTGATCACAATTTTTTTATTATATCCTTAAAAAATTCAACAGCTGGAAATACAGAAAAGTCCATCTGAGATAATGGATTCCGGGACTTAATTGCCAATTAATAACCCAACTCAACATTATTTCACCAGAGACTCCCCTCTCCTTTATTCAAATATATACAAGATTCAAATGGGTAAGAACATTGGGGATTTACAATGTATATATCTGGTAATGTTATGGAAATTTAGACAGGTATGATATACAATAGATACTGATAGATATTATTCTGTATGGTGCTTTCATCAAATGATTTATTTTAAATTATGTTGTTTATTATCTTTAATAAATGTAAAATGTTTGGACTCATTTAGTGCGCTCTCTTTTGTATTGTATTTTTGTTTACTTTGGCTCGATTTGATGTGGTGTTTTGAAAGATAAATTCCCTTATAGCGATTTAAAGTCATTATATTGCGCCTGATATACCTTAGCTATACATCATTAATGATAGTAAAAGTAAGAAGGAATGTGCCCTGTTATATGCCATGACTATTTTACACATGGCTTCCTACTCTTCATTATTGCTATTATATAAAAGGGTTCGTGCCAAAGGGTCAGTAACATGCAATAGAGGAAGTGAAGAAAATGGCAGAAATCAGTAGTGTCCAATCCTTTGAAGAAATATTTGTTAATGAGGATAGTGATGAAGACAAGCAAAAAAGGGTTGATAATATTTACTTCGTCTGAATCTGTGGACGTTAGCATTACCCTTAGTTTGAGTTACAATTAACTCATAGCAAAATACAAAAAGGTTGTCAAAATGTGTGCAAAGACTAAAAATGATCTAAAATTACACAAATACATATAACAAGAGTATGGCAAGCAATTAATTCATTTTGGATTGCAAATCTCTATGGCAAGCAATTAATTCATTTTGGATTGCAAATCTCATTAGAATAGTATAGTAAATAGTTAAAGCTTTGTATTTCAAAAGACATGATAAACGCAAGACCAGATATCCAATTCAATGACCAACAGTTCTGACCTAATAATCTATGTAGAACCTGTAAAATTAGCTAAAGAAGTACTGTGTAGGAGGGGATGTTAATGGAACCTAGCTCTTTGGAAGTAGGTGATCAGAAGACCAACAGCAGCACTGTAATGGTCATGATCCTGACACATTTTAGGCATGTATGCTGACCCTCCCCGTAACCTCAAGCCAACCCAGAACAACCCAGCACAACCCTAACCCTTTCCTGCAGCCTAACCCTTCCCCATTACACTGAATATAGAAAGGTAAAGTGGAAGATCACCAATTCCAGACATAAAAATCACAACTGTTCAATCTGTGATAAGTGAAATATTGTAACAATGTAGTATAGATTGTTAGCTTTGTGCACGATTGTACAGTACATACACAGCATTCCCCACCAAAGTGGGGCAATCACACTGTAACGCAACTTGTATAGACAAAGGACACAAGCATATTTGTTTTATGGCATTTTACAAACAAGTACAAGAACACAAATGCAGTAGCCATTTAAGAGCCTTTCAGACATACAAAAACACCTTAATTTGTTTTAAAATGTGCATTGTAAGATATGCACATATATTATGCTGGGTAAATGTTCCTATATTAGGTTTTTTTTCCAGCGTCTCTAACGTTATGTATATGGTAATTCAGGTGTGTTAAGAAGTGTCCTTGTAAAGGTAGATCATTGGTACTTAACATACAGGATTTTAAAAGTAAGTGCAAACAGTAGAGCTTAACCATTCACACATAATTTACGTGTATTTATAAAAGATGGACTTAGGCTAAATCAGCGTTTATTATGAACCTGTGAATGAGCTATAAGAACTTATCACAGGAGGCTGCTGCATTGACTGAATATGCTGACCTGTAAATGAAGGCCCCTGAGAGCTGACCGCTCCCGCTCTGCTCTTGACTTTCTGTAATATATATATTGTTTTATTTATAACTTTTCCAGCAAATATATATACTGTACAACATTATAGGCCTTCATTAAATTAGCTAATAAATAAAATATATCCATCACATAGGTAAGGTCACCTTTTGCGTTGTTAGTTTTTTCATAAGAGAGATTTACATTTTTTAAATATCATTATTTTATTATGTAATTTATATAGTGCACGCATATTCCTCAGCATGTCAGCGTGCTACGTAGAATATTTGACCACTCACATCAGTCCCTGCCCCAGTGGAGCTTACAATCTATATACCCTACCACATGTACACGCAAAATTATGTTTTATTCATTAAAGAAATATGCAGCAATCAATACTGCTATGCTGAAGTAAAATTATATGTATGTGTGCCCAGTTGACTAAGGGCCTAATTCATGTTTCTATGCAACTAAGATTTTCTAGGCTACGGAACTGCTAATGCTAGTAAGTGAAGTTGCCACCCAGAAATGAGTGTGAATCTCAGCCATCGCATGTTCATTCGCATTTGCTTATATATTTGCAGGTTATATGAAAAATTCTGAAAATCAAAGTTAAGGGTAGAAGTATGGATACATAGAATGGCCGCTGCAGTAGCGAAGCTGGCAACTTGTTTCAGCATACACGAATACAGCCAAAAGGCAGAAACACGGTTCAAAACTTACTTCCCATCAATCACTCTCTGTGAGCACAGTTGTAAAAGGCACCATGTGTAATCTGCTGATATCGCTCCATTGCGTGCACATCAGCCATCGCATACACAACTGAATTAGGCTCGAATGCACCTGAAAATTGGTTAAATCGTTTCTACAGATGTCCATCTTTGTTGTGGGAGTGCTATAGCCTGCAATGCTGCAACTGCTCTGCAATGTTCCGCTAACCGCAGTGGGACTGTGCTCACACACACTAGCATTGTAATTTGCTTGCTGTGTTGTGTTTGCAACACAACAACAATGTAAGCAGACACATCTGTAATTTGATAACTCCATTAGTCCAGTACATCAGTTTATGTATACAGTGATTTATTTGTACCTTTTTGTACATTTTTAAATAATTTTTATATTTTTTGTTCTGTTTTTTTTTTAAGAAACATGGGGTGGGGGCCTTTTAATTTGGGTTTCCACAAGACTCTATGAACAACTGAAAGGGCATGCACAAGTGAATTCCAGTGTAGTTATATATATATTTGGCCATCATTGTAGCCTACCAGATGCCAGTACAAGGTAAGATGTTATACAATTGGCTGGGGAGTTCCAATGTTTTCAATAAAATCCTGTTTAAGATGTTACTTTCTACTTTACATTGTCCTACTCTTCTCTAAAATCATACCTCCCAAATGTCCTAAGTTTCGCGGGACAATCACTTTTTGTGACTGTCCCTTCTGTGGGTGACAGTGTGTGGTGGTGAGGGGTTTGAGAGTCCCCCTGTCGCTTGCTGCTCTGCTTATAAGTGCAGCAGTGAATAGATGCTGTGTGTACTGGTCTGATTCAGACCTGCAAATGTTCAGAGCCCAGCAAGCAGGTAAACAAATGCACTCTCCCTGCCTCTGTGCACGGCTGCATATGCGTACACAGCCATGCACACAATAGGAAAATCATTCAGCATCAAATTTTCCCCCTGCTCGCAGTGCGGAATAAGTCTAGACTTCTTTGGCGCTGCAAAGGCCGTGGGGAGAAGGAGGCCGCTGATGACATCAGCGGCCCTCGCTCCCAACGGCTGGGGAACACTTGCATTTCCGCCCCCAAATGCATGCAGGGTGTCAATCACACTGTGAGCAATGTGTGAAATCTAGCTCACTTGCTGTCTCCAGTCAGACGGCAAATGTTGATATTTGGCATATTTGGCAATATGTGGTCGCTTGCAAATGGTGCTGCTTCATAAATATGCCCTTACAGTATGAGAAAATTTCTAGGCAAACATCAGCGAAGATAAAACATTTTTTTTTTTAAATTACAAAAGAAAAAGTGCAAAAAACAATCACAAGTGTCATATACTGCATATTAAAATGGAAATCAGATATCCTTGGCCATAAATTTGATCAACAGCAGCATATGAACTAAGCCGTAGAGAGAGATAAAGTACCAATCAGTCAGCTCAAAACTGCCATGTAACATGTTTAGTACATATGGCGTGTAAAAACTGTTAATTTAAAACATATTTAAATATAGTATTTTAGAAGGAAAGCAAAGTGTAATTTAATTTAAGGGATGGTTTAAAGTGGACAGACTATATAGGTACAGAGGTGCACAAAACAATTCTGCATAAACTGCACTTCATAAATGAGGCACAGTGTCAGTATTTTACTGACTATGCAGCTGTTTTACAGGTCAACATGGGGATATTGTGACTGGTCAACATGGGGATATTGGGCCTTATTCTGGTTCACTCTTAGAGGCAAATTCCTTCTCAAATGGACAAAACATGTGCACTGCAGGTGGGGCAGATGTAACATGTGCAGAGAGAGTTAAATTTGGGTGGGGTTTTTCTTCAAAGTGAGATCTATATTGCAGTGTAGAAATGAAGTAGTCAGTATTTTCCCTGCACAGAAACAAAATAACTCACCCAAAAATTCTATCTACACCTGTCACATCTTCCCCCTGCAGTACACATGGTTTTTGTCCATCTGAGAAGGAATTTGCCTCTAAGAGTGAACCAGAATAAGGCCCATAATGCAATCAATGCAATCAAAGAAAAATGTGGGCAAAAAGATGGTATTCATAGGGGGAAATTTACTAACAATTCGTATTTTCGGCGATGTCATTTGTATTCGTTTTTTCCCACATCAAATGGCTTTGTGAGTATTTGTGGTGTGACATGCTTGGTCGAGTACGTATAATTTACTAAGGTTTCGTATTTATGATATATGTATTTTCTGATGGCGTTGTTGTTTGTAGGCCGTATTTTTTCTGTCTGTATTTGATATGGACGGAAGTATATTGTATGTTTAATACGCACTTTGCAACGGTTTGTAAAATCAAATTTGTATAAAATATGCCCGTCGCCATTCGTAAACAAAACATGTTTCGCATCATCATTGGTTGAAAGTTCCTGACCCTGAAGTCGTCTTCTTCTGCGCTGCTGACAGTGCATCAGGTATGTCACAGCCCCTAATATGAAAATGTCATGGTTGTCAAAAGCTGCCAAGGCAAGAGAAAGGTTTTCTGTGTGCTTAATGGCCTTTTATAGGTACGGCCACACCGATTTGTATCGGTGTGATCGGGTCGGAAAAATCGCGTCGGTCGCATCGCATGCGACCAAATCGAATGCAATGCGACCGACGCGATCGACCCGATTTTTACATTGAATCAAATGTGAATACAGCCCCTGGGACCCTATTTTACATTGGATTCAATGTAAAGTAGTCCCCAGACCCCAAATTTTACCCCCTCAACGGCACCCCACGATTGACGCCAACCCGAAGCGTGGCGAGCGCAGCGAGCCTGCGAGGGGCGGCGGTACGCGTCCTCCGACCTTTTCATACCCCTACTATCCACGTCGGTGTGGAGTTGAGAATATAAAGTGTGGCGAGCGCAGCGAGCCCCGCGAGGGGACGCGTAAAACTTCATAGGTATACGCATCCCCTCGCGGGACTCGCTACGCTCGCCACGCTTTATATTCTCAACTCCACGCCGACGTGGATAGTAGGGGTATGAAAAGGTCGGAGGATTCGCACCGCCGCCCCTCGCAGGCTCGCTGCGCTCGCCATGCTTCTGGTTGGCGTCAATCGTGGGGTGACGCTCACAATGGGGTTGCTTAACTTTTTAACGATGACGGGGCCATATACAATGTGAAATGGGTCATATTGACCCATTTCACATTGTTTGCTATGTAAAATGGACTTAATCAAGTCCATCTCATTTTGTGCCATTATAATGGCACAAGACCGACGCCAATGTTAAGTGGCACAATGTTTAATGGCACAAGACCGATGCCAATGTTAAAATATTTTAACATTGAAGCCTATGGCAAAATCGCGTCCATCGTGTCAGTCGCGTCGCGGTCCATGTTAATGCACGCGACCGACGCGATGGTCCCGATTTTGCCTTTGCCTGCAAAATGGACCTGATTTCAAAGGAAATCGGGTCCATCGCGTCCATCGTGTACCTTAACTTTAAGGTACACGATGGACAAGATTGTGGCCGTTCTAGGAAACAAGTACCGGCAACTCAATTGAGCACAGATGATTGTTGAACTTGGGTCAGATGTTAAACTCGCATCAGAAACGTGTTCTACTTGAAAAATACGTAATTCTAAAAAATATGAACGTGAAAATCCCGAAATCCTGACATGAACGAAAATACAAATCATTAGTGAATTTGCAGATACCATTGAAATTAATGGGGATTTATGGATGTATTCTATCGATGGTGTATTTATTCGTAATTTTTGGAAATTACAAGCAAAATATATGAACCGTACACATTTCAGCCTTAGTAAGTTATACGATGTGTGAAATACGAATGTATTTCACATTGAAAGGGTACGAATATGATCGTACCCATTGGATCTTAGCAAATTTCCCCCATAGTGTGTGCATCATTTTCTAACCAAAGTGCTATATCCCATTTCAGCTGAAATATCCAGGCAGCTTAGCATCAGCAAATTTATGGTAATGCCACTTAAAAGTACTTCCCAGGTGTAGTCATGTGTCTAAATATCCAAGGACTGAGACACCCACTTTGAGCACTTGTTGCATCTTTAGGTGTGCAGGGTGTTCAGTGTACACACCACACACCCTGCACCCATACAATTATACTTACCAATCAGTCAGCCCGGCTCTGAATGCAAAAATCACTGGAAAAATGGCCACCATTTCCCAGTGATTCGTATTTATGCGATAGAGATGACTTTGGGAACTATGCACAGACGCCATGCCCCATAGAGTTGGGCATGTGCAGTGAACTCTGAGCTTGCAAACGGGCCCCCTCTGTTAAAATGCCTTTGACTGGACCCTGTCTCTTTTCCTATTAGCTATCTCCAAACAGCATTCCCAGCGGCTTCGCTTTACTAGAAGATGTTCTATGAAACTTTCCCTGTAAAGAATCAGTAAGATGCCTAAAAAAAAATATATCAAACAATCTAAAATGATGAAAAGGTAAGCAAATAATTTTTGGAATTAATACGAATGAGATTTAAATAATTAAAGATAACAGCATTAACAAAATAACTTGTTTTGAGAGCAAATAAACAATAAATCTACTTTTCTGCATCTTCTCATGTCTTGTTGCTAATTACAAGCAAATACTTTATGGTTTAGGTCTTTATAACTGCTGATTGCCCATGAAATACAGACATATTTGCTATTCTACTGTAACAAGAGAGGTGGGAGATAAACAATCACTGTACTAGGGATGAGGATGGGAGGAGGGTGAGGTCAGAGAAGGGGGAAGATGAAAGAGCAAGAGAAACACACACTTTGCCTTACCTCAGCAAATGTTTACCAGAACACCAAGACATGATTTTCCCATGGGGAAATCCCAATCTGCTTCCACCATTAGGCAGCAATGAGAGATGCTTGAAAAAATACACTATAAGGAGCTTTCTTTTTCTCGTTAAACAGCATAATTCATTTAAATTGCAAATGTCTTGCTAATTATTAAGCTATATAGATGCAAAGGGTATTTGTATGCATTCACAAGCAGTAATTACTAGTACAATGCCTCCCTGAGTAGATGTTCAAGCGTATTGGCCCTTATTCTAAATCGGACGGTACGGCCCGCGTGCGGCCGTACCGCCGATGTTTTTAGTCTGCACATGCGCAGAGGTCAATCTGCGCATGTGCAGCCCCATTCGCCGCAGACGTATTTCGTCCGCCGCAAAGGGGGCGTATAGGGGCGTGAGGGGCTTCATACCCTCATTTCCCTATGTATACGCCCCGCGTTTCATGGGCGTTCCCATGCAAACGCGGGGCGTATGCATGCTAATCAGGGTATGACGCCACTGATGGGGGCGGAAAGCTGACGTCGCCGGATGTCAGCTCTCAGCCCCCATACAATTTATCACACGGACGATTGTCCGTGTGGTCTCAGCTTGCGGGAGCTGCTGTGGCGTGCGGCCCTGCCTTCGATGGTCGACGACCATCGAATGCAGGGGGCAGCTCCCACCATGGTGGGGGCGTACGCCCCACCATTTTTATGCGGATCGCCAGCCGTCCGTGTACGGACGGCCGTGGCGATCCGTCTCGTGGGCGGGGATTGGTTTGTGCGGCCGGAGCACCGTGTGCGGCTCCGGCCGCACCAACCAGAATAAGGGCCATTATCTTGTTGCAGGAATGGAACATGTCAGTCTATAACACGTGTGCCATCTAGATCAGAGGTGGGCAACCTATGGCATGAAGACTCTAACAACTGTGTGTTCAATTATATTGTCTGTGATGATTCAACCTTTCCTATCCAATTATATCCCCACTGTACTGTACATACATATCCCACTTATTCTCTCTCACCTTTCCATCCTCCTGACCCATGGCCAACATTGCTGGGTGACCATTTCATACAGTCCTCCAAGAACATTTGCAATTGTCCAAATATGCAATAGATGACACCTATCCTTGTGTATCAATGTCTATTTCCCGATAGATTGTAAGCTTGCATGCAGGGCATTGCTACCAATTTGACTGTTACTAAGCATTTTATTGTATTTCTATTTATAATTGTAAAGTGCAAGGAACTTTTAATAAATAAATAAATAAATAAATGACTCTTCCAAGGTGCTTGTGCTACATAATGAGGCATACCTACCTACTTACCTTGAATTATTTTTGCCCCATTCCTTCCCCGTTGACTGATGCATTCTACCAAACCTATGTGGAACCTAATGGCATAAAGAGCCCAGCCCCAAAGTGGCCAGCTGCAATGCCTCTGTGAGCATCTCCCAGAATGGAGAAACATAAAGTATGTAATGAGGCCTGCTGAGACTTGTAGTTAAACAACCATTGTAGAGTGCACTGTGTAAAAAGTGTTCCATAGCTAATTAGCATTTTATATTAACTAGTGGTTTATAGAAGGGCATTAACCCCTTCACGACATTTGACGTACATGTACGTCATGGTCGGGAAGTACTTCCCGACATTTGACGTACATGTACGTCATGACTTCTAACTGTCACTGCGTCTAGAGACGCAGTGACAGTTAGGTGATGTCTGCTGTCCCTGACAGCAGACATCCCCCCTCGCCGCCCAGGGGGGGCAGGGGTGCCCCCCCCCGGTCGGCGATCGCTGTGCTTGGCTGTTCAAATCTGAACAGCCATTCACAGCGTTTCCTGTGTTACCGGCGGCTAAGCCGCTCGGTAACACAGGGATCGGTGGTGATCGGTGCTGTCAGGTACAGCACCGATCACCACCGATGTGCAGCCCCCCCCCTCGCACCCGCCGGGCACTCACCCGGCAGCAGCAGCAGCTCCCCCGGCTTCCCCGGAGCGTCTGGAGCGCACGCAGCGCTGCCCTCCTCCCCCCTCCCCCCCGCAGCAGCAGCAGCAGCATCAAGCTGCAGAAAAAGTTATAAAATTAAATATATGCACTGAAAATATATATATATATATATATATATATACACACATATATATATATACACACATATATATATATATATATATATATATATATGTGTGTGTATATATATGTATATATATATAAATATATATATATATATATATACATATATACACACATATATATATATATATATATATATATATATATATGTGTGTGTGTGTGTGTGTGTGTGTGTATACCGCACCGATTACCACCGATCGCCAGCCCCCCCCCCCCCCCTCCCACCCGGCAGCCCCCCTCCCTCCCACCCACCCGGCTGCCGCAGCGCCAGCACCCTTCCCACCCCCCCGCCAGCCGCAGAGCCAGCCCCCCTCCCAAAGCTGGTGACTAAAATGGGGTCACTTGTGGGGGGGTTCCACTGTATTGGTGCTTCGGGGGTCTTGCTAATGCGACATAGCACCCACCATTCATTCCACCACCAAAAATCACTCCTTCCCTTCTGAGTCCTGCCATGCACCCAACTGGTATTTTTTGGTCACACGTGAGGCATTGCCGTACTCGGGAGAAATTGGGGCACAGATTTTGGGGTGCTTTGTCTCCTTCATTCCTTGTGAAAATAAAAAATTTTGAGCCAGAACTGCATTTTTGTGTAAAAAATTACATTTTTTTACACAAAAATGTAGATCTGGCTCAAAATTTTTCATTTTCACAAGGAATGAAGGAGACAAAGCACCCCAAAATCTGTGCCCCAATTTCTCCCGAGTACGGCAATGCCTCATGTGTGACCAAAAAATACCAGTTGGGTGCATGGCAGGACTCAGAAGGGAAGGAGTGATTTTTGGATTTTGCAGCACAGATTCTGGTTGAATGACCCCCGAAACACCCATACAGTGGAACCCCCCCACAAGTGACCCCATTTTGCAAACTACACCCTTCAGGGAATTCATCAAGGGGTATAGTGTACATTTCAAACCCCCCGGGGTTTCACCAATTTTGATACAACTGAGCTGTGAAAATGAAAAATTATTTTTTTTTCATTTTCACTGCCCAGTTGTACCACAATTGGTGAAACCCCTGGGGGTTTGAAATGTACACTATACCCCTAGATGAATTCCCTGAAGGGTGTAGTTTGCAAAATGGGGTCACTTGTGGGGGGGTACCTAACTTTTAGCATCTTATGGTGCCTAGAAACCTACATGGTGCCTAAAAAATAATCTCATAAAAAGGAGGCTCCAAAATCAAGTAGGTGCTCCTTCTATTATGAAGCCTGTGGTTTGGTCACCGTGCACACTAGGGCCACATATAGGATATTTATGAAAACCAAAGAATTGGGGGAATCAATTTTTAGTCACATTTCTCTAGTCAAATCTACTGTGTTCCTTAGAAAAATGTATTAAATTTGCAAATCTGCAAAAAAAATGAAATTTTGAAATTTCACCTACACTTTCTTTTAATTCCTGTGAAACACCTAAAGGGTTAACAAACTTCCAAAATGCTGTTTTGAATACTGTGAGGGGTGCAGTTTTTGAAATGGCATCATTTATGGGGGTGTCTCACATACAAGTCCCTCAAAGTCACATCAGAACTGAACTGGTCCCTAAAAAAATCAGTGTTTGAAATTTTCTTGAAAATTTGAGAATTTGCTTCTCATATTTGAAGCCTCCTAGTGTCCAAAATAATGAAAAGGAGGTTGAAATAATGATTGCAACATAAAGTAGACATATGGTCTTTGTTAGTTATTAACTATTTTGAGTGGTATGTTTATTTGTCTCACAAGCAGAAAATGTGACATTTTGCAAATTGCAAAATTTTCCATTTTTTCACGACATTTTGGTATTTTTCACAAAAAAACACAGACTGTATCGACCCAAATTTACCACTAACTTGAAGTACAATGTGTCACGAGAAAACAATCTCAAAATCACTGGGATAAGTAAAAGCAAAAAAAAGTTATCCCCACTTAAGTGAAACATGTCAGATTTGAAAAAAATGGCTCTGTCATGAAGGCACAAACTGGCTCTGTCATGAAGGGGTTAAAGGAGGTAGGAATGCTAGGTTGACAGAGTCTAAGTTGACAGTCAAAAAGCCGGCCACTATTGGTCAACATTTAAAAGGTCGGCATAACAAAATAGATCGACATGCCTTATGTTGACATGGTCAAAAGATCGACAAAAGCAAAGGGTCGACATGGAAAAAGTATGACCTAAGTTTTCACTTTTTTGGTGTCTATGTCCACATAGGGCGACATTGACACTGTATAAGTGTGAAGCGTCTGCTCGCCATGCTTCGGGCACGGTGCGTCGCTGCGTTCTACACACTATTTTCCCTGGGATGGTAAAGTATGAACATGTCGGTTTAAAAAAAAAATCATGAAATACTCATGTTGAACTTTTTCAAGCTTGACCATGTCGATCTAATGCATGTGGACCCTTTTCATGTGTCAACCAAAACACTGTTGACCTACTGTAATGACCACATCCCATTAAAGACTGGTTTAGAATTATTGTATAAAACTGTTCCAGCATATTATTTTAAAATATTTACTTGGGACTCGGAGCATATATTTAATTAATCCATAACAGGAAATTATTGAATTGGAGGCGAATACAAAAAAAACAGAGGGGGCAAGTACTGAGCTTTATAATTGGGGTCATAGGTGCCGATTCTGTGGGTGCTCAAGGGCCCGAGCACCCACAGAAATTGATGAGCACCCACGGGCCCGAGTCCCCCTGCTTGGCCGCCATATTAACTTGCTAATTTGCGACTGCAGCACCCACATCGTCGGACCCGCCATCTGGGAAACAGTATGCCGGGAAGGAGTGTATTCTGTCTGCACTGTGGGGGCATTTATGTAACTGCACTGTGGGGGCATTTATGTAACTGCACTGTGGGGGCATTTATGTATGTGGAATTATGTTGCCGTAATTTGAATATTGGAGACAACTGTGCTCCATAATATAAATTGGTATTATTTTGTGGCCACACCCCTTCCCCATGAAGCCACTCCTCTATATTTTTGGCTTGAGCTCCCACCAGCAAAAACATAAATCGGCACCTATGATTGGCGTATACCTTTCTCCATAGTCCATAACAGAAAGACTCAATTGTTAGGGACCAGAAATGTCAATTGAACATATTGATTTATGTTGTTTATGAAGGCCTATGAAATTTTGCCTTTTGGCAATAAATGTTGTTTATAATGTAATTTTCCACTTTGCAGTTTTAGACATGTTTCCTTTACCAGAAGCCTGTTCTGGTCTTGGTAAGGTCATCCACTCCACTACTGGAGCCATAGATCTTAGAAGTACTAATCTCGGCCTGACCTTTTTTCATTCATTTGCACATTACTTAGAAGAAGGAATTAATAGTAATGTCAGTGATGACATAGTGGACATGTAGGCAGGCACTATAAAACGGAAGCATAATGATAATATTGAGACAAATATATGCAAAGTAATCAACTCAGAGACGTCTTTTTTTCTTCAAAAGGGATTTGATAGATTTGAGTTTGGATTGTCAAGTGGCATATTGTTGAACATAAATTTAAAGTTATACATATGGGTATTAGGAATTTGGTGGGTAAGAATATTCATGTGATGTATACACTAAATGGGATTTGGTTGGATAAATCCATGACGAGGAAGGATTTGGGACTCACACCAGACCACAAACTGTGCAATGTCAGTCAGTGGCAGCCAAAGCTATCAAAATATTTTAATGCTTTAAAAGCCTCATCTAAGAAAAGTATAATCTAAGACCTCATAAAAATGACATAATAGAATTAAAATGTCCGGAGTCAAGCAAATTAATCATGGTGGTGAAAGACGTTACTTGTGAGTAGGTTGCTTAGTGCACTTAGAAATAGATGCATCTGGGATGGAATCTTCTTATGATACATTAATATTTATAATATCAGTGCAATATGCATTCTAATGACTTCTGCATTAACACAATGTCATATAATATATCAGTATTGAGCTTCCATAATATTAAAAAAAGCAGGAAACATTTTATCAAACACATTGCATACTCCATATTTGCTGTTCTATACAATTTTCAGATTCACAAATAGTTGATGTTGCTATTATTTATATAGGAGTAGCAGAAGAACAACTTTTATGAGATACATACTTCTTACATCATATAGCAAATTAAAGGTATAGATCCATACAGTTTCAAAAATATTGGTGTTGTAATTGGTTATCGCATCTCAAAATTATGTGCCAAATTGTCCAACTTCACAATTGTATTCTAGAAAAGCGTAACAGTTTTTGGATTCTCCATGTACATCTGCTACAGTTATTTGTAGCCAGACACTAAGTGGGGATTTTACAAAATTTGACTCTTTAGGGGGTGAAAAGGGAACTTTTGCCTGGTTGAAACTAGGCATATAGGCATATATACAGATTGGAATGCAGAAAAACTGCAGACTCTTCTAGGATCCCATTAAACTATCTGACAAATCAGGATTCTACAGCAGGATTCCAGTAGAGTAGGTAAGTCTGCTCTTGAGATGAATTTCAGTACCATGATGAAAACTCCACTTTAAGGACCTTTACTCCCAACGTGCATTCGCAAGGGGAGTGATGTTTTCCTAATGCACATACGGATATCTTCCCATGTGCATGCAATGGATGCGAACGGGCATGGCACATGCTCATTCGCACTCACCAGTGCGGGCAGGGGGCATGGGGTGGAGGTGGATGGACGTGCCATGGGACCGCCCAGCGTTTCATAGGTGTTCCCATAAAAATGCTGGACGTTCCCATGGTAATGAGACAGTGATGCAGCTGCTGGGGGCAGACAGATGACATCATCGGATGTAAGATGCTCACCCTGTCCTCGCACTGAGTGCACGCAAAGCTAAGACATCTGAGAGTGTCTTAGTTTTGCGTGCTCGTTCCACATCATTCGATGGTCAGCGACCATCAAATGATGTGGTCCTTGCCTCCTAGGATGCAAATTTATGTTTATGCAAAACAGCCATTCGCAGCCGTGCAGGCGAATTCAGCGTGCGAGGGGGGGGCAAGCAGTCGTGCGAGTGGCGATAAATCCACACGCAGCGCTGCAAACTTCGAAGCACTGCGTGTGGATCAGAATAACCTCCTAAGAGTATTATGAATTATAATATAGCTCCAAAATCTATTATAAGGTGACTATGTGAACATTCTCCCTATTAACAAAGAACATTTGTTTATTTTCTCTCTAGACAGTACATTTTATAAACCTCAGTCCTCTACAAAAAAAATATTTAAATAATATGTGTAACTGAAGAAATACAGTTTATTTTAATTTTCATTATTATTTAGTTTGTAAGTAATTTTTACAATAGATATGCTTTTCTTTAGGAATATTTTTGTTTATTCATGAAGTAACTGCCACTCATCTTGTGCCCCTATGCGCAGTCTTTTTTCCAAATTAAATTTTGCAGCTGGCCTGTATGCTTCACCTCTGTAGCATCTCTGGAGTATGTATGGTGTTCATTTATAAACACATCACATGTAAATTTGATATCAGTGCTTATGGCAATATACAGCACGTGAACATACCTCAAATATTAACATATTAAGCTACTACTAAAAGAGAGAAGCCTCAAAAACAGAAGAATAAATAAAAGTGCACTGTAGGTTACTAAAGTCAGCATTAAATCTGAGTTATTTACATATATACACTTTCAGACAGTGGCAGCCGAATAACCCGGTAATGAGCGGCAATTACCTGTTTTTTCAAGCGCAGGGTTGTTCGGCTGCCGCTGTCAGACCCCCTTTTCACACAGGAGAGCAAATCTCCAGGTCTAAAATTTTGACCCCCCTGTGTGAATGGGTCAATCCGGATCTTAAACTTCGGGTCTCCAACCCTTTCACACAGACAACAGACCCGTGTATTTAATGAAATTCCCAGGTGGAACTGCTTCACCCGAGATTTTCATTTTCTGTGTGAAAAGGTATCAGTGGCCAAGAATGTATCCAGTTAAGATTTAAATTCATTTACTGCAGTTGCTGTAACCACTTGACCATGTAAACATTTAGGCAGGTGTGGAAAAAATGCTTTTAAAGTAAAAGTTTTAATAGTGAAAATTATATAGCGTGGAGGAGACCAGTAATAAGAAACAAGTAGTCAAAGACACAGAAAAGGGAAAGCAGGGCAGTTTTTGGGTGGAAAGACTAAGTAGGAACACAAAGAAAGCGATAAAAGTAAAAGGAGAAAGTGGAAACTGGATTCTGAAGAACTGAAGAATGCCAAAGTTGTAGATAGAGCAGGGCTGGGCAATAAGCGGCCCTCCAGCTGTTGATGAACTACACATCCCAGCATGTCTTTCATCACTTTAAGCATGGCCAAATAGCAAAACTAAGGCAAAGCATGCTGGGATGTGTAGTACATCAACAGCTGGAGGGTCGGTTATTGCCCAGCCATGATCTAGAGCAACAGTGGATCAAGAGTAGAGGGAAGAACTTCTGGAGATATGCAAGTTGAGTGCTGCAACAGCAACTTTCACGCTTCTGGTGGCATAGCATGTCATTCTCTTTCATTATCAATTTCAGAATAGCATGTGTGCATGTGGTATTCATTGCTGTCACATTGTTTATTTTTGCACTCACACTTCCCTAATTTGGGTTTCCAGTATAAATATGAATAATTTACCTGAGGGCACAAATCATATATGTAGGAAAGCCAGATAGGAAATATTGATTATTGTTGATATAATATGAAACCAAAAATCCCAAACCTCTGACCTCACAACATGCCATTATACAATGCAATAAGCATGCTTCTGATTAGTGGCATTTATAATAGTTGGGGGTATATTTATTAAGGGTGTAGTTTATTTTATTTTTATTGATTTAAAACAAATGAAAATCAACCCTTTGAGTGCCAATGTTGCTGTTAGAGATGTGCAAAATATCCGCTAAAAATGCCAGCATAACTTAAAGCATGGGTCTTCAACCTGTGGCCCTCCAGATGTTGTGAAACTACATGTTCCAATATGCATTGCCACATTTTTTCCTATAAGAGCATGCCAAAGCTGTCAGGACATGCTGGGACATGTAGTTCCACAACATCTGGAGGGCCACAGGTTGAAGACCTGTGACTTACAGCGACTGTTCTTTTTTGGGGGGTAAATTTAATATTGAACTGAACTTCAATTCATTGACTTGGCTGTTTTTGTTTATTTATACTAAAAGAACAGTCACTGTGAGCAACGATGGCATTTTTAGCAGATATTTTGAGGATCTCTCACAGCAATGTTGGCGCCCAAAGGGTTAATCTAAATCAGGGACCAGCAATTGGTGGACTGCGGTCCATCTCCGGATCGAAAGGGATATAAAAGCAGACCGTCTAAACTTGATCTGCCTGTGAGTCTCTTCTGCCCGCCCGTGGCCCGGCCCAATTCTGGATGACTGACACTCCACCGCGGCACCCGCTGGGAGGGGAAGTGTCATCATGATGTTCCCTTCTCCTGTGCCACGTGATGGCGTACCTCAGTTTCCCACTAAGGCGCCAGGCGAGGATTGGTCCCGGCAGCACAGCACTGCACAGCCTGCCCAGTGCGTGCACCGCACCCAGGAGCAGCTTGCCTGCCACACTGATTGAGACACTGGCACAGTCTGAGTCTGTCACTGTCCAGTAAGTGACTGTTCGGGGCTCTACTGAATCGTAATTTAAAGTAATAAGTAATGTAGACTAGTAGTAATACAATTATAGTTAGCCAAGGAGAATATGTGGGCATTGGGTGACATACATTATGTAATTAGGATTCATATACAGACCAATCCCCTGGTTCGTTTGTCTTATTGCTTTTTTAATATTTTCACCCACATTATCTCCTTGGCTAACTATAATTGTATTACTAGGTTAATATGTGTAGGGGCAGCACACAAGATGGCTGATGTTAATAAGGGGATGGAGGATGGCTTCTGGTGAGTGCTCCTTTTTTTAAAATAATATATATATATATATATATTTATATATATATATATATGACATTTCTGGACCTCGAGCGACATAATTATATATAGATATGCAAACTCCGTTACAAATTACTTGCCTACCCTTGATCTAAATTATTGATTGTTGATGTGTTTTCAGGGGCTAAAACATACATTTACTAACATTTAATAATATTAAATAAATTTTTAATAAATCAACTTTTACTAAATAACCCACTGAGATTCTTGTAAGGCCACAAAAAAATGAATTATAATTTAAATATAATATAACTAGGTGATTCATCGCGCCCTACGGGCGCTCTTCACACCATCGTAAGGGGCTGCGCATCCTTAATTTGTGAATGTTTGTATATGAGAAATATGGTTAGAATTGTATGAAAGATGCCCTGTATTGCAACTTGAGTTATAGGTGAAATGTGTTATATAGAGAGCATATGATGTGGAAGGGGGTGTGTATTGTTTTGTTTAATTAAAAAGCGGTTACAGAGTAAGATGTACATTGATAGTGTGGATGGTACAGTGACATTTGTGGGTTTGGGGGGGGCTGTGTGTGCGTGTTGTTTAGGTGTGTGTGTGTGCAATAGTATAGTAGGGTGTTTTTGAGTAAGCGGCTCCCCACTGGCGGAGGTCACGACACAGGAAAACAGGAGGCTGGGTAGTGATAGGGGGGTGTGGACATAAGGGGGACTAAAGAGGAGGGTGGGAGACACTGTGCAGCTTCTGCCAGTGGTTGAGGGTCCAGCGTGGCAGTACAGGAGTACAGGATGGTGGCCCTGAGTCTGTGTCTTCTCCTACTGGGTGGGAGTTAGG
The DNA here is from genome assembly GCF_055691185.1 of Crinia signifera. Lineage (NCBI taxonomy): Eukaryota > Metazoa > Chordata > Amphibia > Anura > Myobatrachidae > Crinia > Crinia signifera. Next base: position 221,725,332 of record NC_139221.1, read on the forward strand.
GTGCATGAGAGTAGGAGGCTGGGCTATAAGGCATGATAGGGGTATGTGGGCAACACAGCGTCAGCGACTCCCCAGTGGTGGAAGTTACGGTTCAGGAGAGCAGGAAGCTGGGTAGTGATAGGGGTGTGTGGGAATACGGGGGACGAAAGATGGGCGCAGGGGTGAAGTGAATTGCGGGAGGGGCGCTGGGGGTGCCGTTAATCAAGGCAGGGAGGGGGGCAGAATTGCGGGGGGGGCACAGGTGTCCGCAAATCGCGAGGGGGGGTTGCGAATTGCGGGAGGGGGGGCGCCGTGAATCGTGGGAGGGGGGCATGAATCGCGGGAGGGGGCGCGGGGGGTCCGCGAATTGCGGGAGGGGGGGGGCACGGGGAGCGATGAATCACCTAGTTGGTTATATATTCTTGTAGCAGGATGGTAGGATGTTGCTGTCATTCAGAATGCATTTACATAAACAGTAATAGTGGCAGTAAAAGATCTGACTTAAAACACCTACAGAACAGGTGTTGTATATTATACAACGTCTTGGTTGGTGATGTCTAGGCTGACGTGCACAAAGTTGCCACTGGAAAAAAATTGCCACAAGAAAAAATCAACACAGAAAGGTCAACACATGTAAATGTTGACATAAGTGTGGCACTTCATTGGTGTCCATGTCGACACATGAGCAGGGCCGTAACTAGGGGGGGGGCTAGGGGGTCACGCGCACCGGGCGCTGGAGGGTGGGGGCGCTAGTGTGGTGTCCCGGCAGCGTGGTCCCTGGGATGAGCAGCGGGGGTCCGGGGACTGGTGGGTTAATGCCAGGTCCTTGCGGGGTCCCGGGGACTGGTGGGTTAACTCCGGCTCCTAGCGCTGCCGGACGGTGGGTGGGAAGCAGGTTTTGAAAAGACTTGCCGGACGCTGATTGGCTGAATTCAGCCAATCAGCGTCCGGCAAGTCTTTTCAAAGTCATCAGCGCTTCCCACCGCCAGGCAGATAGCGCTAGGAGACGGAGTGAGTGAAGGCTGCCGCTACACCAGTCCCTGGACCCCTGGACGCTGCCTACCCCCGCTGGCTGCACATGTTGGCTGCCGCTACACCAGTCCCTGGACCCCTTGACGCTGCCTACCCCCGCTGGCTGCACATGGCAGCAGGGGTCCAGGGACTGGTGTAGCGGCAGCTTTCACATACACAGCCGCTCGCTATTTGCCTGGCAGTGGGAAGCGCTGATGATTTTGAAAAGACTTGCCGGACGCCGATTGGCTGAATTAGCTTTGCCGCGAATCACGTGAGGGTGGGGTCGCGGGGGGGGGGAGGTGCCGCGAATTGCGGGAGGGTCACTGGGGGGTGGTGCCGTGAATCGCGGGAGTGGGGGGGAGTTGCCGCGAATCGCGGGAGGGGGGGTCGCGGGGGCGGGGGTTGCCGCGAATCGTGGGAGGTCGCGGGGGGTTGCCGCGAATCGCGGGAGTCACAGGGTGGGGGGTGCCGTGAATCTTGGGAGGGGGGTCGCGGAGGTGTGCCACGAATCGCGCGGGGGGGGGTGTGTGTGCCGCGAATCGAGGGGGGGTTGCCGTGAATCACCACAAGAAAAAATCAACACAGAAAGGTCAACACATGTAAATTTTGACATAAGTGTGGCACTTCGTTGTTGTCCATGTCGACACATGAGAATGAATATGAAAACATTCAAAAAATGAAAAATAACTCTTCAAAAACTCATGTCAACCTTTTCGCGGGAGTCGCGGGGGGCGCGAATTGCGGGAGGGGGGGTCTCGGTGGGTGTAGGGGTGGGTGTTGCGAATCGCGGGAGGGGCACTGGGGGTTGCCGCAAATCGCGGGAGGGGTTGGGTCGCGGGGGCAGGCTGCCGCGAATCACAGGAGGGGGGTCGGGGGTTGCTGCGAATCATGGGAGGGGTCGTGAATCGTGGGAGGGCGCGGGGGTTGCAGCGAATCATGGGAGGGGGGGTGGGGGTTTCCCACGAATCGTGGGAGGGGGGTTGCGGGGGGTGGTTGCCACGAATCACGGGAGGGGGGGTCGCGGGGGGATGCCACGAATCGCGGGAGGGGGGTCGCGGGGGGTGTGTGCCACGAATCACGGGAGGGGGGTCGCGGGGGGTGTGTGCCGCGAATCGCGGGAGGTCGCGGGGGGGTGCGAATCGCCACAAGAAAAAATCTACGCAGAAAGGTGTTTGCCACGAATCGCGGGAGGGGTGGTCGCGGGGGGCGGAGTTTGCTGCGAATCGCGGGAAGGGGGGTCACGGGAGGGGAGTTTGCTGCGAATCGCGCAGGAGGGGGGGCGGCAGCAGGGGGCGCTCACCTGGTTGCGGGGGGTGGTTGCCACGAATCACGGGAGGGGGGGTCGCGGGGGGATGCCACGAATCGCGGGAGGGGGGTCGCGGGGGGTGTGTGCCACGAATCACGGGAGGGGGGTCGCGGGGGGTGTGTGCCGCGAATCGCGGGAGGTCGCGGGGGGGTGCGAATCGCCACAAGAAAAAATCTACGCAGAAAGGTGTTTGCCACGAATCGCGGGAGGGGTGGTCGCGGGGGGCGGGGTTTGCTGCGAATCGCGGGAAGGGGGGTCGCGGGAGGGGAGTTTGCTGCGAATCGCGCAGGAGGGGGGGCGGCAGCAGGGGGCGCTCACCTGGTGGCTGTGGAGTAGCAATGTCTTTGGGGAGGCAGAGGGTGCCTGGCACTGTGGGCTCACTGGGCTGGTTCTCTGTCATGTGAGTCAGTCATGTGAGTCAGAGGCTCCACCCAGCGTTATACACACACTCACCCACTTTGAGTGACAGATGTAGCCAAATATATAAGAGATAATGATGCAACATCTTATGCAGTTTGAGTCTCCCATATTCAAAATTCTTGGGACCAAAATGATTTTAGATGTCCGATTTTTCCATGGTTTGGAATATTTGCACATCATAATAAGATATCTTGGGAATGGGACCCAAGTCTAAACATGAAATGCATTTATGTTTCATATACACCATATACATACAGCCTGCAGATAATTATATATATTATTAATAATTATGTGCATGAAATAAGGGGGTTATTCAGACCTAATCGCTGATGGGCAATTTTCATTCCATTCGCAACTTACCATCAAATGATTTTTCCAGTCTGTGCAAGTGAGCGTAACTCTGACCCTTCCACAACTCTGTGTCAGAGAAAGAGTACACTAAGGAATAGTAGTGCTATACACCAATGGAGAATTAAAAAATTAACATTTCATATTTCTCATAAAAAGACATAGCACAATGCACCACTAAAATTCAAAGATAGGGATCCATTTCTAGGAATACCGCCAATTGTTTGTGGGTCCACATAGCGATAGTAGCGACATATTCCCCCTATTTGTTTTTATAATTACCATCTGCTTAGCCGATGGAGGAATTATTCCAAATTGCAAAGCATATTTGTCCTCAGTAGTAGCAGTGACAAAGATCTTTGACAAAGCTGTACCTGGTTACATCCGAAATTGTGAGCCCGTCTATTGCAACATTTGAGCATGTCCTCATTTGGATCCAGACCAGCCGCCTCCACATTCTGGAACATCTTTCACACCTGAACTTTACATCAGAGAACTGCACTCCTTTTCCACACCGCTACTACTGAGGACATTGCTGCTATGCATTCTAACTCGGATGAATTCCTCCAGCGGCTAAGCACGTGGTAATTATAAAATCAAATAAGGGGACTATGTATTACAATCAGGGATGCTACTATCTCTATGTGGACCCACAAACAATTGGCGACCCACAAACAATTGGCGGTATTCCTGGGAACAGATCCCTATCTTTAAATGATAGTGACAACTGTTATGATTGCTAGTGGTGCATTGTGCTATGTGTTTTTATGAGAAAAATTAAATGTACATTTTTTAATTCTCCATTGGTGTATAGCGCTACTATTTATTTTTGTTCTTTGTTTCTGTAGGGATATACTCCCCCCTTTTTAAGTAGCTGCATGACGACTCACCCCATGCCAGCGCCTTATCAGTTACCTTGGTCACACTTACTTCTTTCTGCAACAGAGACAGGCTGATCGAGGCCAGAACTGATGTTATACACCCTCTCTGAATATGCCTGCGTACACCTGCTTTTTATGAAACTACCAGAAAATGGCATGTTGCCTCCCATAAATGGCAGCTTCCCATCAGTTAATTTGAGGTAGATTGCGATTAGATTTTTAATAGTATTTTTGTCAAGGTTTGGCCTTGCGCATGCGTATTACAATCAATCGACATGTAAATTCGCACAACAGTGATCAGCTCTGAATAACCCCAAAAGTTTTGTAAATATAGGGAATAAATGAATGTTTCATATAGAGTATACATTATACCAGGGCTGGGCAACACCGCCCCTCCAGATGTTAATGAACTACACTTCCCAGGATGCTTTGCATTAGTTTTGCTATGTGGCCATGCTGAAACTAATGCAAGGCATGCTGGGATGTGTAGTTCATCAACATCTGGAGGGCCGGTGTTGCCCAGCCCTGCATTATACACACAGCAAGAAGATAATTTTATACCACAGTTTAAATCAGGCATGTCCAACCTGCGGCCCTCCAGATGTGCTAAAACTACACATCCCAGCATGCATTGCCATCATTCTATCATTCACTAATAGCCAAATTGTGGCAAGGCATGCTGGGATGTGTAGTTTTATCACATCTGGAGGGCCGCAGGTTGGACAAGCCTGGTTTAAATGATGTTATGCATTTAAAAAATTCATAACATCAGAATGAAAAGGTCTCACAGTCAAGCTCAAAAAATGAAAAATTTCAGAATATTCTGTATTTTGACATTTTGAACATGGCATAGTTGCCTATGAAGCAGAGATACTATTGGAGGATATTTGCATTTGAGACAGTTGGAAATTCATTGTGCCATTTGGTTAATCCACAGGATATTATGACAAATGTAAGAGACATCTAAAAGAAGTTGAACAGTCCACTGCAGCCCACCATCTATAGCACTGCATTTATCCTTATCAGATTATTTTGATAATAGTTTGGTGACATAACGGAACAATGGATAACAGGGAAAGAAATCAGTTGATGTCGGAATCATTAGGTGGTCATAACTAAGACTTTGTAGTGTGCTCTGATCTCTAGAAACTGGTAGCCCAAAAGGATACCAAGAGCTAAAAATGGTAGAAAAAAAAAACTACATACAATATTATGATATAAATATTACAGAAATAATAAGAGGAGGATGAATTGTGATTAGATAATAGTAAGTGTTGTGCCAAGTAGCATGTAATGGAGGAGGGCACTACACTATAGTCACACTTACTACATTAATGAAATGTCAAGCTTAGCATAGATTATCAAATTGACATCTTGTTATTTAGGAGTTATGACATTTACTTATCCCCTCCAATTCCCTTTAGATTCAAAGAACAACTGTGATCATCAAAGTAGCCTCTTAAGTGCATGACTCCTTGATTCTGCTCTTCCTCTGATTTCACATCATCTACCCTCACCAATCGGAAGGCCAATTCAGGGTTATTTTTTATTCAATGCCGGTATTCGTGATTTAAAAAAACTATAATTCCAGGATTATCTGGATCCATCTCCAGATGCCGCATGGGAACTGATGTGAAGCAGCCTTTAGGCAAGTGGATGCTGCAGAGGGCATTGGTGCACAGCGTCACCTCTAACATCACGCTGCGCACCTGTGCATCCTACTTGCCAGGCAGCGCCTGAGCCAAGCTCATTCACTAATAGCCAAATTGTGGCAAGGCATGCTGGGATGTGTAGTTTTATCACATCTGGAGGGCCGCAGGTTGGACAAGCCTGGTTTAAATGATGTTATGCATTTAAAAAATTCATAACATCAGAATGAAAAGGTCTCACAGTCAAGCTCAAAAAATGAAAAATTTCAGAATATTCTGTATTTTGACATTTTGAACATGGCATAGTTGCCTATGAAGCAGAGATACTATTGGAGGATATTTGCATTTGAGACAGTTGGAAATTCATTGTGCCATTTGGTTAATCCACAGGATATTATGACAAATGTAAGAGACATCTAAAAGAAGTTGAACAGTCCACTGCAGCCCACCATCTATAGCAGTGGTTCCCAACCTGGGGTACTAGTACCCCTGGGGGTACTCTGCAGACCAGTTGGGGGTACTTGAAAATAATATTGGTAATGGAGGAAGATGAAAAAGTCTTTTGATGGCAGAAGAAGAAGACCCATTGCTATGTAGAAGAACCATGTTGTGTCACTTATGGTTCTGTCTTCAGCGTCCTCAGCGTCTCATTGTGCTTTTGCCTGACCAGCAATTCACTGGGAGCTACCCGTGCTGCCCTCAGACATCAGCGATCATCTGTCCTGCACTGACACGGGTGGAAGAAGCAGTGGCATTAATCCTACAGGTGTTAGTGGGAACCCTGGAGGAGACAATACACAACCAGTGGCCAGACACAGAAGGGCACGATTCCTGTCCGCTACTCCTTAATATAAGGACATGCATAAGGACACGCATAGCGCTCACTTCCACTCCACTCATAAGTACTGTCTATATTTTATATTTCGAGGAGGGGGTACTCATCAATGAAAAGCCTAATAAAGGGGTACGGGAGAGAAAAAAGGTTGGGAACCACTGATCTATAGCACTGCATTTATCCTTATCAGATTATTTTGATAATAGTTTGGTGACATAACGGAACAATGGATAACAGGGAAAGAAATCAGTTGATGTCGGAATCATTAGGTGGTCATAACTAAGACTTTGTAGTGTGCTCTGATCTCTAGAAACTGGTAGCCCAAAAGGATACCAACAGCTAAAAATGGTAGAAAAAAAAAACTACATACAATATTATGATATAAATATTACAGAAATAATAAGAGGAGGATGAATTGTGATTAGATAATAGTAAGTGTTGTGCCAAGTAGCATGTAATGGAGGAGGGCACTACACTATAGTCACACTTACTACATTAATGAAATGTCAAGCTTAGCATAGATTATCAAATTGACATCTTGTTATTTAGGAGTTATGACATTTACTTATCCCCTCCAATTCCCTTTAGATTCAAAGAACAACTGTGATCATCAAAGTAGCCTCTTAAGTGCATGACTCCTTGATTCTGCTCTTCCTCTGATTTCACATCATCTACCCTCACCAATCGGAAGGCCAATTCAGGGTTATTTTTTATTCAATGCCGGTATTCGTGATTTAAAAAAACTATAATTCCAGGATTATCTGGATCCATCTCCAGATGCCACATGGGAACTGATGTGAAGCAGCCTTTAGGCAAGTGGACGCTGCAGAGGGCATTGGTGCACAGCATCACCTCTAACATCACGCTGCGCACCTGTGCATCCTACTTGCCAGGGAGTGCCTGAGCCAAGCTCCAATCCTGCGAAACAAATCTTAACAAAAACTGGCCTAAATCACAGGATCAGATATACAGGGTAACAGACAGCTAGAGCTGTCGGACTTAATCCTCTACTAATCCCCTACTGTATTGTTCTATGTATTGTATTGCAGCTGAGAACAACCGATTACAATAAGCCTTGATGAGCCATGGCTCACCATGGCTCTCCAGAGAAGGCTAGTTGAAGAAGGCTCCATCGTCTCTGTGAAAACAAACAAGGATGGTAAAAACCATTACATGTATATTACATATTGAATGTGCTTTTACATGTATAGGGCGGGATGTAATAGTGAAAAACCATGCCTTGTAAATGATTGCCCCTTTAAAAAAAGTTTTTCCGGTAGTCCACATGGCCACTGAACTCGGATGCTATCACATCCAGCTCCTATAGTATATACAGTATATATGACCTCTAGATAACCTTACATGCAGTTTCACTTCTAATTACTCTGCCATACTCCATTTAATTATGTGAATTGCAGTTTTAATTACAAGCAACAGTATTATAGGAAAAGAGAGATATTATTGTGTGTTATTGATTAAGGTTAATGTAGCGGTAACACAATTAAATAGTGTTCAATAGCTTCAGTTTCACCTTACTGTAGGACTAAGAGGTACAAATAAACATTATTGCCCATGAAAATATTTTCTTTCACAAACACAGAAATTCAAATATTCTAAATAGTACTTTATTTTGTTTCTGCCCTCAGTAATACATACTTATTGTCGGGCAACATACTAGGATAATGGCAGAGTGACTGGAAATCAATAGGATCATTACATGGCATATTGGTAAAAGCAGTCTCAGTCTTTATTAAAGATTTATTTTACAATCACTGTTGGAATAAACAAATATATATCTATAATATAATCATGAATGGCTGTGTCGTTTCCATCATGGTCAGAGGGAGCCGGAGAGCACATGATCCTCAGCTAACAGCTCCCACTGCTATGAAGAAGAAATGAGAAATACAGAGAAGCAGAAGCCTACCAAGCAGTCCATTGCTGGTGTATGAAACATTTCAGCCTGTGTATACTGTGTGTGTGTGTGTGTGTGTGTGTGTGTGTGTGTGTGTGTGTGTGTGTGTGTGTATATATATATATATATAAAGAAGTTCAACATAATATGTACAAGATGGGCAACATAATATGAACGTATTATAAAGGGGGAGCAGCCTGTGGTGTCATGGCATAATGCCATGACACCACAGGCAGCTCCCCCTGTATAATAATAATGCCATGACACCACAGGCTACTCCCCCTGTATAATATAAAAGTAATACCACAGGCTGCTCCCCCTGTATAATATAATAAAAGTAATGCCATGACACATAAATTATTATACAGAGGGAGCAGCCTGTGGTGTCGTGGCATTATTATTATTATTATTATTATTATACAGGGGGAGCAGCCTGTCCCCCTGTATAATAATAATGCCATGACACCACAGGGGGAGCAGCCTGTGGTATTACTTTTATATTATACAGGGGGGAGCAGCCTGTGGTGTCATGGCATTATTATTGTACAGGGGGACAGGCTGTATAATAATAATAATGCCATGACACCACAGGCTACTCCTCCTGTATAATAATTTATGTGTCATGGCATTACTTTTATTATATTATACAGGGGGAGTAGCCTGTGGTATTACTTTTATATTATACAGGGGGAGCAGCCTGTGGTGTCTTGGTATTAACAATGTGCTGTTACTTATGGGCCAGTGCTCTGGACTTGCCCCCCAGGCTAAAATTTGCCAGCCCCTGGCTGTGCTGTACCTGGTCCATCAGGCCTCCTGAACAAGAGGAACCTAATGAATGTGCCACAGCAAATGGTCCAGAGCAGGTGATGAGCTTCAATCACAGGAATGAAGACGCCGTTCACAGCCGGATCATCAGTGTGCAATGAGCCCCTTCACCATCTGTACTGCCTATACCCAAGTGTTAGCAGATGTGCTATCACCTGATGTATAGACTAATGCTGTGTACACACGGGGGAGATATATTGCTCAGTTTCTACTTTACATCAGCGACCAGAGATGGTCGCTGATGAAAAAGAAACTGCCGGGGGAGCCCGTCAGTGGTAATCAGCTGGTCGCAGGAGCATGTTCCTGCGACCAGCGATCACCACAGGGGCAAAAACGGGAGCGCGCACCCGGCGATATAGGTGCACACTCCCATTGCGGGCAATATGGTCGCTCAGCGACCATATTTCCCGCGATTTTGCACAAAATCGCCCCTGTGTGTAAGCACCTTTAGATAGATGTGTGTATTATAAGATATAACGCACCACTTTTGTAAATGACAAATATAAATCATTCCAAATTTCTGTGATCTGTAAAAAAGCACCATTTATATTTTCCTATTAATTTGCAACAATTTTCATAAATATTATCTGAGGATTTTGTACACCCATAAGAGATACTGTATACACGTCTGACTATTTTTCATTGAGACTACATTATAATTAATGTACTGTATTTTATATTAAAAAACTGTTTTTTTTTCTTCATTACATAACCTGTTACAAAGTGATTCATATCCAATGGATGCATTTTAAAAATGAGCACATTGTGATCTTAGACCCCTTGTCTGCTTAGCTAGTTTTGGGTGACCTCCCCACTTGGTGAGTCAAATATTAAAGACTCAGTGGCTAAAACAAAACAAAAAAATAATAGAATAGTTCAGCTAGAGGCAAAACAAGACACACAGAAATAAGAGTCAGTCTTTCACAGTAGTTAACTATGCCAGCAGAGGAACATATCTAATGAATTGAGAGATAATGATTTAATTGTATCTGGACATTTTATTCGGTTTCCATAGAAACTACCAGAATGCCCTAAGTACCAGAATGAGTTCACTGCGTTAAGACAGAAAATAGTTGGAACCACTGTATTATATGCACAATTAGGCAAATATGTTTCATCCATCAAGTATTTATACATATTATTGTGCATATTATATTTCTGAAAATAAATATGTTTATTACTATTAAAGTGGTAAATACCCACAGTGTTTTTTCATGTAAGAGTAATATGCAAATGTATTTACTAAATTATACTTTTTTTTCATCTTCTAAAATAATTTTTACATTAGAGTGTTTGTATCAGACAGCGTAACAAATCAAATAAACCGGGTCATATTAATTAAGATAACAACAGCCCTTTCTGATCTAAAGCTGTTTTCAATAATGCCCGGAGGCAAGAAAAAAGTTGGCAGAGAGAGGGGGGTCAGGCAGACAAAAAGAGAGGGGTGTCAGGCAGAGAGAGAAATAGAGAGGGGGTGTCAGTAAGAGACAGAGGGGTGTCAGGCAGAGAGAGAGAGAGGATGGGGGGGGGGGTCAGGCAGAGAAGTGCTGATCCCTTCTGGGCTGTGCACACAAAGCAGGGTCTGGTGTGAGGTGACAGGAGGGATGAGAGGGTGACAGGTACCTTCTGCATGTCCTCGGCTTGCTACACTGCAGCTCCTCCGGATCCTGCTGACAACGCTGCTGCGGGCCGGCTGGGCAGGCTGGGGCCTTCCCACGGGCTTCTGGGTATTCTCCCAGTGATGGTGATGGGAGGCTGGCCAGGCTGACACCCGGCTGCTGACACCACGTGGGGCTCGTATGGTGCGATCAGGAGCGGAGCTACACTATTTTTCTGGGGGGGATGATCCCCCTTGTCCCCCTCTGTATTCATCCCTGAGTGGTGCGGTCCCTCACTGGCTTCGGAGTCTCCAGGTCGACTCCCGGCTCCTGTTGGCACGCTGTCAATTGGTCACGTGTCAACTAATCAGGTGACAAGCAGGGCGGGGGGGTTGGATGGGGAGGGTGGCGCCGCTGCATACTGTAAGGGTACTGTCGTCAGAACCTCTACAAATAAGCATAACATAGGGGGGGCAATGGAGTCAGTGCCCCCTTCAAGGATGACTCCATTGCCTCCGGGAGTTCCAACACTGGTCATAAAAAAAAACAGATAAACAATGAAAAAAACATAAGGCGCTGAAGCATTATTTTGCCCAACTTGAAGGTGTAGCAACTATCAGAAATGGAAAAGAGTGTGTGGTGCGCAAGTCAACAGCGGCTGGCACAGGGCGGTCAAGCCCTAGAAAATACAATGTAAGAATAAAAGAATAGTGCCTGCGCTGGCTGTTCCAAATAATTGTATCAGATGTTTCTCAAAAAATTAAACAACAATTTATTAAAAACACTCAAATATAAGTAAAAAATCACACTAGGCATACAATGACTTAAAGTCCATATTAGGGGGTATATTAATCACTGGGATAGCGATTGCGCATAGAATAGCTGAGAATAATAAGATGCTGTGAGATTATATTACCATCCTGGTCGGTCTGGAAGATGTTCGTTTAACCAGATGTGGGATCACAGTCCCGAATGTGCCCTATTGTGGGCAGGGGCTTGAACACTCCCCTCAGATGATTATGTCCTTTGGAGACCGGGATTTAGGGATTATGCAGATATCCCAATAGCTGGAACTCCAGTTTTTTTTTTTTTGTATGCCTAGTGTGATTTTTTACTTATATTTGAGTGTTTTTAATAAATTGTTGTTCAATTTTTTGAGAAAAGTCTGATACAATTATTTGGAAAAGCCAGCGCAGGCACTATTCTTTTATCCTTACATTGAAGGTGTAGCAGTCTCAATTTGAGGTCTCTACCAGCGGTGAATAAGAAATACACAGGATTTTTTCATGGTGTAAAGGCAGTTAAATGTCGGTACTCTTTACTTAGAAGGGCGCCCACGATTTTGATCGTGGGCATCGTTAGTAAAAAATCTCGGGCATCTCGGGCATTGAATGCACTAAAAAATCGGGTGAGATCAACCGACGAGATGCCCGAGATTTCCCATAGGGAACAATGTTAAATGTCTCAATTGACCCAATTTTCCTGTTCAATGCCTCAATTGACCCGATTTTTCCATAGGAAACAATGTTAAATGGGCCACAGAGGCCAAATAGGCACCCTGAAGTGTATAATGGCCACCCGAATTGTTAACGCCACCCCACGATCAACGTCAACCCGATGCGTGGCGAGCGCAGCGAGCCCGCGAGGGGCGGCGCTACGCGTCCTACGACCTTTTCATACCCCCACTATCCACGTCAGCGTGGAGTTGAGAATAGAAAGTGTGGCGAGCGCAGCGAGCCACCGAGCCCGAAGCGTGGCGAGCGCAGCGAGCCCCGCGAGGGTACGCGGACAGCTGTGAAGCCCGCAAGGGGACGCGGATACCTGTGAAGGTATCCGCGTCCCCTCGCGGGGCTCGCTGCACTCGCCACGCTTCGGGCTCGGTGGCTCGCTGCGCTCGCCACACTTTCTATTCTCAACTCCACGCCGACGTGGATAGTGGGGGTATGAAAAGGTCGTAGGACGCGTACCGCTGCGCTCGCCACGCTTCGGGTTGACGTTGATCGTGGGGTGGCGTTAACAATTCGGGTGGCCATTATTCACTTCAGGGTGCCTATTTGGCCTCTGTGGCCCATTTAACATTGTTTCCTATGGAAAAATTGGGTCAATTGAGGCATTGAACAGGAAAATCGGGTCAATTGAGACATTTAACATTGTTCCCTATGGGAAATCTCGGGCATCTCGTCTGTCGCATCGCACCTGATTTTTTAGTGCATTCAATGCCCGAGATGGCCGAGATGGGCGCCCTTCTAAGTAAAGAGTACCATAATGTCATGCGAGCAAGGGTGCTAGGAGCAGGGGTGTAACTAGAACTTTGTGAGCACCATAGTCATTTATTGAAGGGGCCCCTGTCCTACTGCTTCTTGAGAGACACCTCTCCATAGGCAGTGTTTCATTTGTTGCCCCATAATAATTCTATAGATAATTTTCTTGACCACAATAGGACCCTAGTTAAATTTATGACCCATATAGCGCCCTATTTTATTTTATGAAACATTATAGTGTCCTAATGCACATTGTAGGTCTGCCAGTACACATTATGCCACACAGTCAGGGATGCCTCTACCATTACTAGGGGCAGGTATTGAACTTCTAAAACGCCACATTCACACCTTTACCTGAGGCTCTTTAAAGTTGAAAATTGGAGCATGGATGGTGGTGGGAGCAGTAAGCTAAAGTTTGCCTAGATTGCCAAAAACCCTTGCACTGGCCCTGCACACAGTACTGCCAATGACATACAGGGAACAATTCAAATGTTTGCTACATTGTTCAAAGTAATGGGAGTCTATTAGAGATATTAAATGATTGCTTCGATTAGATGCCCATTATCCACAGAAGTCACATCTCAGCACACAACCCCTGGAGGTGGCATGCTATAATGTATGGAAAGTTGGCTGTTTGGGCACCCAAACTTCACTCTTCTTAATAGCATCCATTACTTGACTAATTAGGTGCAATAAGCGTGATAATTAAGGATGGCCCAAAACAACTGAATTGCAACAATGGGCATCCATTCATTATCACGCTATAACAAACAATTGAATCATCCTTATAGTGTCTCCAGTTCATTTTTATGCCACATTACAAATCCCCAGAGAGATGGAGCTCCTAACACATCTTTGGTAAAGAGTCCTGATCAGAAGTAGGGCAAAAAACTGAGATTGAGTAGCTGTGACATCACTGGCCCTGATTCTGTGTGTGCATCAATACATCTACATCACTCATTTCTACAAAACAAGTCTGCCGAACTGTCAGTCACTTTCTGCTCGCTCAGTTGGAGATGCACCTGACATTCTGCTACATGAGAGCATTGTGAATATAAAGACTAAAGTAGTTTTATCATGTACTGTATAGTATTGATCTCTGTAAGATTCAGTTGCTCTTTTATCCTGAAAAGGTAATTATTAAATCTTACAAAATATAACCCTTTACCACCCACCTAATAAAAGAAAATGACCCAGGCAATGTAATGAGTAGGCTAAAAGAGCCACCTGGGTGTTTTCAGCTGTCATAAGCGAGTTTAGATGACACGGTTGACCTGATCTTCTTGTGCACCTTTTGCTGGCTTGACTAGGTCATTATTTTTCTTACTTCTTTGTTTGCTGTGGTCAGATGAAAGATCCTCATATACAACTTGTGCAGGCTTACTTTTTCTATAGATACGATATGGATTAATGATACAGAAGAGATGTAACAAACTCCAGAGAAAAAATGTGGGGAGAGGTAAAGTACAAATCATCTCGTAACAGTAATTTTCAAACACAATCTGTAACATGGCAGTTAACAGCTGATTGGCTGGTACTTTATCTCTCTTCCATGTTTGATACATCGCCCCCGCGGTCAGCAACTTCAACCATGAAATGTCTGCTGGAGTCTGGAAACCACAAGACTGGAAACTCAAATAGTACATGAGGCTAATGACCAAGTGGTGGACAGTGTTAGTAGGTGGGCAAAATGGCCTTTTCCAGTAGAACCTGTCAGACCACAATGTTCAGATAAAAAATCAGCTTCTCTGACTCCCATGAGACAAGACTATTCTTTTTAAAGACTGTGATGTCTCCAAATGTAAGCATCCCATCATAGAAGCAGAGTTACATACTAGGTCGACAGTGTCTAGGTCAGTGATGGCTAACCATGACACTCCAGCTGTTGAACTACACATCCCAACATGCCCTATCAGTTGTAGCATGGCCAAATAGTAAAACTGTAGCAGGGCATGCTGGGATGTGTAGTTCAACAACAGCAGAGTGTCAAGGTTAGCCATCACTGGTCTAGGTTGATAAGCATTAGGTCAACCATAAATGGCTGAAAAGGTTGACAGGGTCAAAATGTCAACCCAAGCAATAGGATGACAATGAAAAGGTCAACATGAAAAAAGGTCAATATGAGTTTTTCATTATTTAAAAAAAAACTTGTTCATACTTTACCATCCCAGTGGGCATAGAGGGAGAATAGAATAGTGTGCCAAGTGCAGCGAGGCACCATGCCCGAAGCATGGCAAACGATGCAAGCCATGCGAGGGAACGCAGTACACTTATACTGTGTCCATGTCGACCTATGTTGACATAGACACCAAAAAAAAACTGAAAACGCACATGTCAATCTTTTCACTGTCGACATACGGGTTGTGTCAACTTTTTGAGCCTGTTGTCCTTACCCCTTTGAATGCCAATGTTGCTGTGAGAGATCCTCAAAATATAAAATATCGGCTAAAAATGCCAGCATCACTCACGACTGTTCTTTTAGTATAAATAAATACAAATACAGCCAAGTCAGTTAATTAAAGTTTAGTTCAATATTGCACCCCAAAAAAAGAACAGTCACTGTGAACAGCACTGACATTTTCACAGATATTTTGAGGATCTCTCACAGCAAAGTTGACACTCAAAGGGTTAAACATGTCAACCTTTTTCAGGTGTCGACCGATGGCCTGCCGACCAGTAGTGGTTGACCTAATGAGTGTCAACCTAAATCTTGTCGACCATTTGACCCATACCAGCTGGGACTCTACTAGTGCATCAGGTCTTCTCATTTTATTGTTGTTTATTATCTGTGTGATTTGTTACTGGAGAGGAGTTGCATATATACAGTAACCTTATGTATCAATACTGTAAGTGCATTGTAAACTAGGGTATTCAACATGTGGGGCTCCAGCTGCTGCAGAACTACACATCTCATCACGCCATGCAAAAGTTTTAGCATGCACTAATAGCAAAACTGGTGTGCGCAGGGACGTGCAGTCAGGGGAGGCAGTGCCTCCCCTGTCATTAATGATTAGTGTAATAAAATAATACAAAGAAAATACTTATGACACATATTATGGGTGACATTCTATGGAACGCGAGAAATCGCGCTGGGACAACGTGACAGAAGCTGTTAGCTGCATCGGAGACAGTCGGTTGTCCCCGCTGTCAGTGCGGGGGTAGCCGGCTCTGCAGCAGAAGGGAGACCAGCGCTGGATCCTGGATCGGTGAGTATGTGGGTGTAAAAGTGAGGTGTGTGGATGTGTATGTAATAAAGTTTTACTTTTCTGTGTGTGCGTTTTCTTTTAACATTCTTTTTACAGGTGGACTACAAGTCCCAGCGGGCCCATTAATGCCCCACATGCTGGGACTTGTGGTTCTCCAAGTCCCAGCCTGTGAGGGAGGTCTGCTCGGACTTGTAGATCTCCTGTATAAAGCAATGTTAGGATTGAAAGATTTTACACCATCAGGCCGGCGTCCACTGGCCAGGGACGCCGGTGACAGCCTCGTGCTTCAGCCCTGGACGGGTGAAGCCTTGGGGGGGGGCCTTTATTGGGGGGTTCCCCACTCCTCCAGGTACCCAGTCCAAGGCGGTGCTCATGGTACGGCCGGGGGACCTTATGTAAAAAGTGTCCCCCGGCTGTGGCATGACACTGCGGGCTGTTGAAGCCCGGTGCTGGTTTCAAAATACGGGGGACCCCCAGATTTTTGTCCCCCGTATTTTTGGAACCAGGACCGGTCCAAGAGTCCGGGGCTGGTTTCAGAAATATGGGGGACCCCTACGCTTTTTGTCCCCCGTATTTTTGGAACCAGGTCCGGCTCAATGAGCCCGGGGCTGGTTATGCTCAGGAGGGGGGACCCCACGCAATTTTTTTCAAAAAAAAAACACATTTTTTACCGCAGAACCCTGCACAGATCTCAATGATCTGTGCAGGGTTCTGGCCAACTCGCATATCAGAACCTGGTCTGAAAAAATGGCGATTATTAGACACCTTAAAAGTGCGATTTGCGAAATCCCATTCCATTAAATAAGCGAATTGTATACTTTTCTATTGGGAAACATCTGGATGCGATAAAAGTGCAAATTTTTACCGCACTTTCAGTACGCATGACTTATCGCTAAAAATATGCGATTTAGGGACATTTTCGCATCATATTAAATATGCGAATTCAAGGAAAAATGCAAATTAGCCGTTTTTTTGGAGAGAATGTCACCCCATGTGTTATAAGATATGCTTTGTATTATTATAATAATTTTTACTCCATTTTTATTAGTTTAGGAGGCACCAAGTGCGGTGCCTCCCGCTGCCTATAGTATAGTATTAGATGCAGGGGGCGGGCAGTGGGAGGGGCCGAGCACCCCGCTGCAAAAGCCCATTTAAAAAAGGTGTATACACGGCACCTATACCAGTGCCTCAGTGGCAGGGACGTGCTTTCTGCCTATATGAGCAAGCCCCTGTCACTGCGGCAGATGTGATTGGGGACAGTGGCGACTCCTCACTGACAGGGGCGTGCTTTCATATAGGCAGAAAGCACGTCCCTTATTAACACCGAGGCTCTTATAGGTGCCGCTTATATAGGCATACGAGCCGTACAGTGCACCACTGCACAGCTCGTCCCCCGAGTTGTATTGCCGTCGTTGGGGGGGGAGGGGGTTGCACGGAGCGGGATGCACGGAGCCGGGTTGTCAGCTCCCGCTGTTATCTGGGCACCGGCTCGTGCTCCATGCGGTCTCTCACCCTCTCCTCTCTGGGGTCTCTCTTCTGCCTCCCGCCCGGCACTCTGGCTCTGGGGGCCAGTCACTGCTGTCTGTACTGCTTAGGTAAGCAGTGTTTGTGCAAAATGGTGCTGTGTGTGTGTGCCGCTTGTGGAGGCTGTGGTGCGGAGGTTCAGATGTTGGGGGGGGGGGGGGGGTTGTGCGGAGATTCAGATGTTATTGCGGCATGGGGGGCATCCATTGCCACTAGCGGGGGGGATGTCACCATTGGTCAGGCCAGGGATGGGGTTACGGTGGTGGCTGTGACAGTGCCTCTCTGTTCACAGCCACCACCGCACATCACTGGGTGTGCGGTATGTTGGGATGTTCAACTGCAGCCGAAGGGCTGCACGGTAAATACCACTGCTCTATACCTATATCTCTACCAGTGGCAGAATTTGTGGGTGGTGAGCCCAGATGCTAAAATATACTTTGGGCCCTTCGCCACTCCAGCTCAAGTTCACAATAAACAGCATGGCAGTGGGTGACAGGCAGAGGGTGGCAGGAAGAGGCAGAGTGTGACAGGGAGAGAGTGACAGGGACAACAATGGGCCCCTTAGGGGTCCTGGTGTACTGTGTCTGCAGCACCAATTGTAGATTCCCCTCTGCCTCTTTAATGGTTTATTATGTACTTTTGTCTAAGAATTATCACACAGCATGTATATTGCAAGAGCTGCAAGAAGGCTGCATTCCCTCACACTTAGGGGGGTATTAAATCTGAGGGTCACGGCAGTCAAGCTTGCTCGACCGCCGTGACCCAGTCCCGTTCTCGGTCAGCTCGACCGAGAACATGCCGGCGGGATTCAATGTCCCGCCTGCCGGGGAGCGAAAAGGGGGTGTGGCCGCGAGTTGCGGCCAGAAAGAGGTGGGCTGCAGCCTGCAGCTCGTCACTTCCCGGCCGTTCTCGCCGTTCTTTTTCTGCCGAGAAACCCTGCTCAATGCTGTCGGGGAAGACAGCATCGAATAGGGCCCGGCGAGCATCTCCCCGACGGGAGATGCTCGCCGGGGATTGAATATCCCCCTTAGGGTTCGTGGGTTATCCAGCAACGGTTATCCATCATTGTTGATTAACCTCCATGGTATGTAACCATCTGCAAGGGAACCATTAATGGCTGCAGGCCAAACAGAGCCGGGGTTGTCCTTCGCAGGATCATTGGGTGCAGACCTCAGCTACGTGTCCCAACAACTTGGAGGTGTAAAAAATAGTTTTCTTTATCATTGAAAAAATATATACATTACTGTGCAAAAGTTTTAGGCTGGTGAGGAAAAAAAGCTGCAAGGTAAGAATGCTTTAAATGAATGATAGTAGTATGTACAGTTGTGACAGTGTTTACAGTTGTGGTACAATAATAGATACAATAATAGAAACTCCAATATAAATTTGGACTAAGGTGACATAATGAATTAATTATTCATTCCATATTTCAGACTTCTTGGTCTAGAACTTTGTATTCGCTGTTTTCAAATATTGGGGGCAATTCAATTCAAGGTGCTAATGAATAGTGCCAAGAATTCAATTAGCCACAGGTTTCTGCTCGTACTCTGACAAAACTAGCACAGAGATGCGACTTGCGGGCTTACTGCCCACGCTAACAGCATAAAATACCATTTACAGCGACTAAACAGCATTTATAAGGCGTGTGATGTGCATCTCCCAACTTAAGTGGAGGGTGCATTGCAGCTAATTGGATAGTTCTGGCCATTCGTTCCTGGCACTATTTAATTTATTTAAATTATTTAATTTTTTTTGACAAAAAAAATGGGTCAAGGAGAAGTTATTAAAATTGGATATCTATATATTTTATTATTCTTTTATGGGTTTTTTTTTACAAGCTGCACCGTTATTCTGTTTAATATGACAAATATAAATCATCATATTAGCTTATAAGGAATTACTGACTGGACAGACTGGACAGAAGACAGATTTTGGGACCAGAAAATAGTATTGCTGTTGGTATATATTTGCTGCCTCAAAAAAGTGACGCTCTTTACAATGGCAAAAGAGGGGCATAATATCTGTTACCATTAGAGTGGGAAAAATCGGTATTTATTGGCCTTTGAGATTAGAACTAGTTGTGTACAACAAATTCAAATACTGTATATTATTTACTGCAATTGCTTTTCTGTGGTATATTATTCAAATATGGTTATTTTCTCTAAAGGTAAATCTCTATAGATCAATTATTATCTTCCTTTCCAGTGATTAACTACTGAAGAGATACTGCTCCAGTCATTACTTGCTGTGACTAACAGACCCTAAAACCATGGCAGGAGCTGACCTATACTGAGGATTATTACAAGCATTTATTTCAATGATTGAATGTTGATTAAAAGTGATGTAATATGTACACATACTGCAAACTAGCCTGTATCATAGGGAAGCCGCAGCACACCATCTATCCTACCTCTGCCCTAGTACGCTTGCAATGACCAGTGATAGAGGCAGTCAGAACAGATGGAGCAAATGTAATTGATTAAGTATATTTCTAAGAGACCTGAAGCTCTGGGGATCTCATTATATAAAAAATATATAATATGCATGTCATATAAACTGCTTGTGAATAATAAATTATACAAGTATGTTTGTAAATATTAAGATGGTAGAATGGCAAGCTATATTTGTTCATTACACATTATATAAAAATGTTTTCCCCATTTCTGCAGAACCGAACGATAACAAAACGCAAGTACTGCAAACAGAAACAGGTCAACAGTTGCAAGCCTGAATGGTAGCACGCTAGTAAGTGTTCTAATAGATTCAATAGGTGGGATGAACATGGCCTTTTTCATAAATCAGATATGTCCATTAGAAAATTTGGGTTGTTTGTCATTACAGGTAAAATGTGCTACAGTTGCTATGTCTACATCATTTAACCTCAATTTTATAACCCAAATCCTTAAAATGTGAATAGACTTGTTGTCAGCAAAGCACCTAACTCATTACAAAGTAATTGGAAAGACCTAACTTATTTCCCTGACAATAATATGGTGTTCGAAATGAGATCCAAGTTGTATTTATAATTCTAAGACATGATGACAACATTAATATATATAGATCATAAATGTAATAAATGGATATGCATACCTGATATATGAGTTTAAATCTCGAGAAAAAAAAAGTCACCAACAAAACTACCACAAGTGGCACCTTGTCGTGTCTGTGGTTTCATGAGGTCACCTTCAAATATATATCACTCCATTCATTGGAAACCCCATTATATATATATTTTTAAAATGTATGCATTTTGTATCATTTTTTCATTAGGACAGTGGTTCCCAAACTGTGTGCCATGACTCCCTGGGGGTACCTCAGGACACTTACAGGGGTGCCCCAGGTTGGTGGTCCAGGACCAATTCAAATTATTTATGGTTAATTATTTATTATTATTTATGGGCAAAACCAGTGCCGGTGGCTGCCAATCATAAAATGTGTACAAACAGAAGCAAATCCTACCACATAACTGACCATAACAATGGTCAGTTAGGCCTATTTGGCCTCTGTGGGCCATTTAACATTGTTTCCTATGGAAAAATCGGGTCAATTGAGACATTGAACAGGAAAATCGGGTCAATTGGGACATTTAACATTGTTCCCTATGGGAAATCGCGGGCATCGCGTTGGTCGCATCGCATGCGATTTTTTGGTGCATGCGATGCCCGCGATTTTTTTTACTAACGATGCCCACGATCAAAATCGTGGGCGCCCTTCTAGGTAAAGAGTACCATAATTTGTAGCTTCCAGGACCAGTTATATTAATCTTGGTCACCAGGCGAATAGATTGAACCAGTCTCTATATTTTGATGAATATCTAATATAACTAATATAATGGATGCACACATTATATGCTATAATTTCCACTCTGTATTGTTCAGATATTAGCATATTGTTACAGTATATACAATTTGTAATTGAATAACTTATATTTATTTAATATTTTAAGGAAATATAGTTAATTGTTAATAAATTAATTTTGATACAAAAAATGTACATTACATGATATTCTAAGATGATATAATTATATACTGGATAGAGTTAGTTTATGTATTATGTTATTTTGTCACTATGGGGAGTGCCAATGTCAGAGAAGGGGTAGAATTTATAAAACAGCCTAGGGTAATGGATTCCAAACCATGTTACATACATCACTCTACAATATATACAGTATAAGGTGCTTATTTATGAAAAGCAGCCAATAAGCACCACATAGCACCTTTTGTACCAGTACCATAAATGGTGCAGGTAAAAAGATCCAACCTCTTACCATGATAACCAGTTCAAAGCAACTAATTAAACCTTATTTTTGCTCTTAAATAAAACAAGAGTGAGGGGACTTTAGGACTATCTCATTGCATAAGGGTTTGCTGTATGGTTGACAGTTATCATCAAGGGTTAAGTATATGGACTGTCAAGGCCGTGCATCACAGTAGACGTATACTTGGCCACTCTATGCAGGGCAATGCAAATGTGTTACCATGGACACACTGTGCACAGCCACAACCATAGCAAAGGGCAGAGGTGGCAGGATTACAATAGGGAATTTCCCCCAAAAAACATGTCATCCTGTGCCCTCATCACACCTAATTTGTTAGGAAGTAGCAGGAGGATGTCCCACAAATCAGGCACTCCATAGAGATTCCCCAAAGTTCTCTACATAAGTATAAATAGGCTCTTCATTGTGTGTGCCCTGGTAACTGCTCTGATTTATTGCTATTCTACTAAACACGGTTCATTTTGCAAGTAAAGAAATAAAGGAAGCTGACATGGAGCCTTTTTCTTTGAAAAGGTGCTTAGCATAGTGCATATGGCAATGGTTCCCAAGTTGGGGGGGAAATGTATGAAGCTTAGAGAAGTGGTATCTATCCCCATATGTGCAAGGTGATATTGAACCAGCCAATCAGCTCCAATATGTAAATTGACAGTTAGGAGCTCATTGGCTGGAGCATTATCACCTTGCACATAGGGGTAGATGTATGAAGCAATGATAAGGTAGGAGAAGTGATGGTTGTTAGGCAGAGAAACGCGTTAGTGTGACTGATTGCATCTCTAGTACCAGTTTCGTTTTTGCTGTGGACAGATGTATTCCCACCATTGATAAACCCTAGTTGGCTGAATTGGAAGTGCTAACCCAGCCTTGGACTGAATTGTGACATCTATGATTCAGGTGGCTCTCTGTTGGATCCATAAGAACATGGTTATTAAAAAGACAAATAACATTGCTGCTACAAAGGAGTGGTAACTCTAAACCTAACTTTGCAACGGTGATATGCTATGGAAATAACTGACTAACTATTATGGACTAATTAAAACCCCATCTATGTGCGCTTTCTTGCACTACCAACAACTAAAAAGTATTCACAACAACTGCATCAAGACCTTCCTGCTGTTATACTAAATCAAACTAAAACTGAAAAATCTCTCTCTCATAACAGCTTGATCAGGAGTCGCTGTTTTACTGCCATATTATATTATTTTGTTTCTGTTTATGTTTTAATAAACAGCCTATTGCAGTCTTTGCTGCTGCCTATCAAGCATACACAAGGCCTTTAAGCTGTCCCCTCTGAAAGCAGAGACGGAAGCCAATTCTGTGCAGCAGGGGCTGTAGTGCCATGATCAAGTCATAGGGCAGTATTCAATGAGAAAAATTCTCCGTGTTTTATGGAGAATTTTTGCTTTTTTCGCCTTCGACGGAGCATTTTGCTCTCCAAAAGTGAACCACCCTATTCAATGTGAAATATTCGCCGTCTTTCTAAGTGATTTTCGCCGTCTCTCTCCGTGTAGAAATTCTCCATCTTTTGATGGAGAGCTGGAATGTGAACTTTTAAACTAAAAGGGTTTTTTTTAAATTTTGGTGTAAAAAAATCTGTTTTTTTTTTCTGTGAAGGGGCATGTTATTTTTATTCATGTGCTTATAGCACATGAATATATATTTAATTTAAAAATATATATTTTTTTTAATTTTTTTTTTTTTTTTTTTTTACACAGTGCAGCCAGCAGGGGGCCGGAGCGCTCGAGCCGCTCATTAGATATTCATATATTCACTGCACCCGATCGTTAATATGCACGATCGGGTGCAGTGAATACTGGGTCCCCCGCTGGCTATAGGGGGGGGCAGCCTGTGCTGCCTGGGTCCCGGGGAGCCCCCTCCCCTCCACATATGTTCTGGGGCATCCAGGGAGACTTTAATCTCCCTGGATGCCACCGTCCCACGGCTCCCTGTCAGCTCCCTGCCGCGGACGCTCGTCCGCTGCAGGGGTTAAGACTCGCCGCGAGTGGCGGCGAGTCTTAAATACATTGAATAGTGGGAGGAGGAGGCTCCGGAACACGGAGAGTGCATGGCGAGAGAAAAAATCTCTCGCCATGCACAGAGAATTTTTTTCATTGAATACTGCCCACAGTGGCTCCATCCCAGGCTATATAAATATGTGATACCTGTCATTGAAAAGAAGGAATGGGGCCATGACAAAACAATTCAACAAAGATACATCTCATGAAATAGGCAAAAGCAAGTTTAATGCAGGATATTGGCCTAATAACTATAATAACACAGAAATTCCATAGTGTCCTGCACAGTGCTTCCTATCCCTTTTGGTGAATAATATGTACGTTTTTGGAGGGAGCACTCATGACATTTTCCAATAGTGAGCAGCAGCAGAAAAAACAAGCGCACACAGGTGGGTGCTAAGTCAACGTTTCGGGTGGTTATCCTTTATCAAGACATGATGTCTTGCTAAAGGGTAACCACCCGAAATGTTGACTTAGCAGCCACCTGTGTGCGCTTGTTTTGTTTTTTCTGCTGCTGCTCACTATTGGAAAATGTCATGAGTGCTCCCTCCAAAAACGTATATATATATATATATATATATATATATATATATATATAGCTTCTGAATCCATCTCACTTTCTACCAAAAAGCTAAGCGTTCTTATTTTTTCTCTTTTTTTGTACTAAGTAACATATATATCCTTTTTTTATTATTGTGTTTTTTAAAAATATTCTTATTGTACTTTTTATTATATACATTCCCCCCTTCCTTTTTATACGTATACATCGTATTTGTATGTACAGTCCCTTAAACCTTCTTAAATAAATGTTTGTATTTTTTATATCTACACCTAGAGTTTTATTCTTGTTAAAAACCTAAACACAGGTCGCCAGGGTCAAAAACTTTTTTTTCCAATTACCTCCTAGTATTGAGACGGTACACCGCCGCCTAATTTGACCTGAGCAAACGCCTCATATCTAAGGTAGTGTTTATTATATACTATTATATGTAAATACCTACCCTGTGTCCTACTGTGCTTTTTTCCTTGGCGCTGAATCCCTGTTCTTTTGTATCATATATATATATATATATATATATATATATATATATATCCAAGGGCTCAGAGATGACCTAATGAAAGCAGTTATTAAAACACCTCAGAAACATTGACCACACTTGTTTGTTGCTTACATTGATTTAAATACAGTTTCAGTGAGAGCCGGCCATAGCTCATATCTGAACCCTTATATATATATATTTTATTGGCAAGGACACCGGAGGCAGTTGTCGGAGTTTATCCGAGTGCCGGATTGCAAAGTCTCGTATATATCTATATATATATATATATATATATATATATATATATATATATATATATATACATACATATATATATATATATTGCTGCTTTCTACTGGGGATACATATTGCTCCAGGCTTACTGGATGTACTATTGAAAGTCTGTTTGGGAGCTACCTGCCTTAAAATGGTTGTTTAAAGTGATATTCACCAATGAGTGTCCATCTTCCGTCCAATATTGGTTTTGACTCCTCATTGCTACAGAGCCTATTTCCTTTGTCTGACTGATATTTGATACAGAGCCTGATGGTATCAGTCTTTTACAATTGTGTTTTTAAATGAATTTCTTCTGAGAGCCCCAGCTCATTGTTTAGATTAGACCAGATTAGATTCAGATCACCCCTAAGGAAGTCCTAGTGGACAAAACGCGCAGGGTTGTATCTGTACAACTACCTTCTAGTGTTGAATCATCTATTGAGTATCTTTTGTGATGATTTGGTTGCAAATTCATTAAAATCCACAGCTGGTTTTTATCTTATCATTGAATCTGGAGAGTGCTTCCCATTTTATATATATATATATATATATATATATATATATATATATATATATACACATATATATATATATATATACACACACACACCGGTATATATATATATCCTATTTAGAAAGTATGATAAATCCACCGTGCTCTTTTATTGAGGATTTGGATTTACATTTCTGAATGTATGTGCCGTCTTTGCAAAGGAAATGTCATTGACAGGTGATAACAGAGATGGTTTCTGTAGTTGTATATGTAAATTGTATGATGTTTTTATAGTGTTATTTGTAATGGCTTACCATTTTTCACAGCTGGCATATGCTTTGTGCCAGGGGTGTAACTTACATAGTTGCAGGGGGTGCAGCTGCAATGGGGCCAATAGCTGAAAGGGGCCCACTTTGCCTGTCAAAGTATCATGTGCTGTATACATTTTTCAGCATTAGGTGATAAATAGGGGCCCTTACAAACGTTTGCTATGGGGCCCACATATATCTAGTTACGCCACTGCTTTGTGCAGTATAATCATCAGTGTTTTCATCTTCTGTTGGCAGTTTGGAGGTGGCTAAGTACCAGTAGTCATCACAGGTCTTGTGCATATCTGTGTGTTTAGTATTGTTTATCAGGAAGTAGGGGACAATATGTATTCATTGTATTACTGCCCTACAGTTTTCCTTTTTAAACAAAAAATAATAATAATTTGTTGGTTACATTTTATATAATGTATCTAATTGTGTCTTCTTTTTGTTCAGAAGTGGGTGGGCAATCATATTTTAGGTTTATCAGTTCAAACTAGCATTTGTGAGCTGTACTTTCTTTACATTGAACTGTTGTTGTCCTGTTTATCTGCATGTGAAACATTTTGTTCTGCTTTCAGAATGCATCATTCATCAACAGATCTGTATAAATGCAGATATTCTAAGCCAGCAATTAACCCACATTTATATTAAATGAATCAGGTGATTGCTATTAGTTCTATGTTATCTAGTTCATCCATTATTGCGGTTTGTTTTCTGTTTCAGGATCGATGCAAAGCTCGGAGTTGATGGAGAAAAGATGCTACATTACAGATAATTAAACAAACAGGAGGAAAAAAACCTGAATCGAATGAAGGTCTGATATTAGCAAACAATAGATCAGGAAAAGATGGCGCGTGCAGAACTTGTGTAAGCATAAAAAATTATGGAACAGCGCAGTCTTGTGGGGGTGTGAACATTCGGATGGTGGGGGAAGGAGCGAGATGGGGAAAATCTTCCAGGTTTTTTTTTTTGCAAAATAATAAGATGGATGGAAAAAGGGCATACAAAGACTAGATTTCCTCATTGTCTGTAAAATATAAACACAGATGAATTCTGTCTGTGGTTGGTTCATGCCTTTCACTCTACACAGCGGGGACTCCCTTAAGAAGTTGCTCTGTGAGAAATTTCTCTAAATAGGAACCGTGGACCTCTCATGATGTGATTATAATCACACACTGAACACTTTTTTTTTTCTTGCCTTAAATTTGTCTTTTACACAACGTTCGATTATTAGTTAACATATACATATACGAAAAATGCTATCCACATGTATTGTAAAAGTATTGCGGAGGTAACCTTTCAGTGTGAGTTGCAGATGAGCGTAAATCTGTCATAAGCAACACCAGTTAATACTTTTTTGGCAAAGCACAAGTGACGAGCTGAATATGAACAATTTTAGCTGAAAGACCACGTCAGCTGTCTGCAGCCACTGCAATAGCTCACCATGTTGCCGGCAAACAAGAAAAAAATATAGATTTCATGGTACTGCAGAGTGCTAAAGCCTTAAAATGCATCCTTAACAGTTTATTTATTAATACAGAGAATTTAGTGAAAAAAAAGATCCATGTTTTAATCTTAATCATCATCGTTTACAATAATTCCATTGTTTCTGAGTTTCAGCCTTTTTGGCGACAGCATATTTTTTCCTGTGTTCCGATGAGTTTTAGATTTCTACCGCAGTGTGCATCTGCAGTCCCATAATCCTCTGCTTCAATAATCCGTACTGTGAGGGGGGCACACCCCTAACCTTCCTGTGAATGGCAAATGAGGAGCCATTTTGAAATATGTATAGGGTTGTATAATATATATATATATATATATATATATATAATTACATACATGTTTTTATTTTGTGATGCAGATTAATAAGACTTTATATGACAGAAGTATTCCTAATACATGCAACATTGTGCTTGCATTTTGAGTAGTGGCTTCATTTAACATTGAATATCCTACAGACTTAACATCTGAACACAGGTGTACGCTTTCTTTTTCAGCTAATTATTGTATAATACAATCGTACAATATATAAAAATGAAAGCAAATATCCGATTGGATTGGTATGGTCTAGGGCAAATATTTGCACTTAAATTAAATGTTTTGAAATACGTCTTGAAGGTCTGACCGTGAGATTTCAATGTTCAAGACTAATCTCAGATTCTCAAGTCACAGTCCCAGATCTACACAGTGACTAAAGAATTGTGTTTTTTAATGGCCTACAATTTTAAATACCTGTCTGATGCACCTGTGACATTTTCTTATATTTAATTTAAATGTATTATAAACAAAGATTTAAAGACTGCAGTTTAAAAATATTGAGGCAGATGTATTAAGCCTTAACAAGAGATAAGTGCAAGGGTGATAAAGAGAGATAAACATCCAGCCA
This sequence comes from Crinia signifera, assembly GCF_055691185.1. Lineage (NCBI taxonomy): Eukaryota > Metazoa > Chordata > Amphibia > Anura > Myobatrachidae > Crinia > Crinia signifera. The sequence goes on from NC_139221.1 coordinate 221,753,887, forward strand.
ATCACCTGCTAACTGCCATGTTACAGGCTGTGTTTGAAAAAAGTCAGTAAGGAGCTGATTGGCTGGACGTTTATCTCTCCTTATCACACTTGCATTTATCTCTTCTTAAGGCTTAATTCATCTGACCCATTGACCTTTCTCTTAGGAAAGACATGATTTTTCTTCTGAAAGTTTTTGTCCCTTGGGTCAGTATTTTTGCAAATTTCCCGTTCATGCCAATCATGAGTGCCTAGTTCTGCAATTCTAGTTATGGCTTGATAATGTAAATAGTTGGAGAATGCTATTGTTTCATGGATAATTAGATCTAGACACATATGCACATTCTACATGGGAGGACTAATATAGGATTAATATTATCATAATTACCAAGTATTTACATAGCAACAGCATATTCAATTGAGCTTTATATTTTAAGAACAATATAGTAATAAAATGAGATAAAGTTTTATTGTTTGTTTCTGAGAAACGTTAGTAATGCCTCAGTCAACCAAGCTACAGCAAATTTACTAGCACATATAAGAAAGACCACTCCCTGATATACAGTAGGTAACACATTTTAGGATTGTCCCATGAAAATTGGGACTGCTGGGAACATCCATGTCTCAGTTGTTTATTTTTCATCATTTGATCACTAAACAAATAATATTAGTCAGTATTTTTTAATAGGCCCATTAGGATGTTACTAGTCTGTCATATACTATAGAGATGGTTTAACAAAAAGAGGTGGAAAAAAAACCTGCCTCCCGTTTTCAACAATTTGTTACCCACACTTGGAACAGACTTTCACATCATCTAAAATTGGCTGGGATAACCAAATCAATTGACAGGTACAGTAGATATGAAAACAGATTAATATCAATAGTTATCCACTGTGTGTATAGGCTTTGTCCCCTGCTAGTTCCATAAATGATCATTTCATAAGTAGGATTTTAGATACAGTATAGATAAAAAGGTTTTTCTGTCATACATAGAAGAAAAAAGAATCTCCCATCAGTTTTGTTTTTATTTTTCTTAATTCAGATATAGAAATATGTGTATTGCTACAGAAATTTTGTTATCAGACACTTACAGTTCAGGTAGGATATACCAAACTCGCTCTTACGAATAGACCAAAATGAATTTCATAGCAAATAATTGAAAGGGCACAAGGCATTAATACAGCTTTCATGATACATCAGCTCCCTTAAACTATTCCTCTGGAATGACATGTGCCGATGAATGGAAAGTACAGCATGTCCCACGGAAACAAATGAGCATGAACTGACAATTGAACCTTAGGGACTTAACATTTTAGGAGAGCTGGGCTTCACGATCATTATCATACAACCTCCCACTGCATTTAAATATAATTAAGTATATAAAAAAGTCAAATTACAATAATTGAAAACTTATATTTTTATTTTGAATTGCAAGCAGTCTATGGTAGTGCTGGGACATAACTTATAGAATACTGGGTTTACATTAAATTTAAAGTGAATGTTGCATAGCTGATATGCATAAGGATATATTTTGATTGTATGTTATCATTCAATAATAGAAGTGTCAAATGCTATACAGGTGTGTTAAAATATATATACTTTGTTCACAAGGATAAATTGAACAGTGACGTTCAGTATACAGGTTATAAGGGTACATAAAAGAAGCCATCGGTAATTTGGCCTTTGCAATGTAAAACAGAATGAGGTCTCCTTCAATGGTGTCTCGAGTGGGATCAATCTCAGCACTGGCAGTGTGTGGGCAACCTGGTCGCCAACCCTTATAATCGCTCTGTGCCACGTTTGATAGCATTACCAATGAAACAATCTTGCTGAGAAGTAATATCTACACCCATCTTTTTTTACTGCACCCCTGGTGAATATAGACTTTACACTCCATCCTCTTCCATTGCAAATGGTACATGATATAATAAAAATCCTGGTACTGACAATGTGTGGCCTACCGATTACCAACAATTTCAAAAGTTAACTCACAAATGTTTTATAGCATTTACTATGATGACATCCTGCGGAGCAGCTATACCTACACCAAACTAATGTTCTGTACTTCACTCTAGGTGAATACCCTTCTATTACTCATGGTACTTTAAATTATGATAATGAAGTTTATTGGATTTGAATGTATTTTAAACATTCCACTTGACTAAATGTGATGTGATACAGAGCAAAACATATCCTGAGAAATGCATCTAGCACACAATAAAATATAAGTCATCAATTATTACCAAGACTTCACCTATGCTGTGAAACCAACAACATTTCCAACCCACCATATTGAACACAGACCTATATTGTTGCTCTATAGATAAGAAAACAAAACACATACCTACAGTTTGCTAATTGTGCCCAACTGGAAGACCTCATAAGCTAGAAATTACTTGTGCTATTACTTATCATTAATAATGCTATCATAAGCATACTCAATACAGAACACTGTTAAACATAAACATAATTCTACATGCTACCATTTAAGACAATACTCACCTCCTTAAACGCTTGCATTATATGCCATATACTTAGGAAAGGTAGTGCCTAAAAGTTCTGTGGATCCTTCATTTCCTACAGTGCATAAGGCAAAGCTTGGCTCACATTGAGACTGGATTGTGGAATCCTTAGTTCAGCTAAGGATTTGTGTGTATCTCTTTGTTTTCTTTCATCTTCCTCACATCAGGACGTTCTTAGCCTTGACTTTGTTTTCACTCCTCGCTGCTCAGTTGTCCCCTGTCTCCAGTAGTCTCAATCTTTTAACTTTCTTCTCAGTCCCTGTATTAGCCCACCAAAACCTCCACCTCCACATCCAGAGTGCTATGGGATGTAAACTTGTGGCATCTATCCACCAATTCACAACTACTTCTCTCCCTCATGTTGAGCTTTGTTCGGGCTACCAGATTCTACAATGGCACAATCCCTGCTGTTCCAATCAGTCAGATCACAGTAAATATTCCTGAAAGGCAGAACGCTGTCAGGGGAAGTCTGCCTCTTACTTTAAACATTATAGAAATACACCATAATCCTATAATAAAGTACTGTGGCTTCACTGCAAAGAGACCCTAATCATTTTCTCATATATTCTCTGCCCTGCAATTTGAAAACAACTTCTTAACTATATCAAACACCTCTTTTATTCCTGAACTCAATCTGAAGTCTCACAGCAACATAATTTCCTATGTAATGTATAAATGAGATTGGCAAAAAGAGACAGATAATGTATGTATCAAATGTACAATCTTCGTTCATGGTTTAACAGAGAAAAATCTCTCCTTGCCCCTTCTCATTCTTCCCTTGCCTCTTTCCATGTCACAACCACTGCTCTTGAAATTTTTTTATTTTATTTCACTTACCTTATCTATTTTAAACATGAAATGCAAGTTACCTAATATACCAAAGCTACCATATAATATTCAGATTTAGTGGGTGTCCTATTACCCACGGTAATTTATGGCACAGGAAAAAAATTTTCGCTTTTTTATTTGCGATAAAAGCCTGATGGTCGTTATCGGACTATCCAATTATAGCCCCTTTTTTTTCCATGCTGTAAATTACCATATACCACCTGGAAACAAGTAGGTTCCATGAAAAGCACCAAACCTACCTGTATGTGTTTCTTGGCATGATCATGGCTTTGAAGAACACCTATTTGGGATTTGTGGTTTGGCATGTCTGAGCCAGGCAGAACTTAATCCCTGATAAGTGCCGGTGTTTGGGGCTAATAGGATAGTCTGAAGTGAGTCAATTAGCTGAAGCAATTTACTAAGGCTAATTGCATAATGCCTTTAGGTTGAATACATGCCCATGGTCACAGCATGGAGTCACACTGTGCATGCTCACAAACTGAGCAGCAGATCATAAGGTTAGAGGACACATTAGGGTAAGAATGAGGTGTAGATCTACAGATAGTGGTGATCCACTACACTTGCTGTGTACTTGGTTGATGTACAGTACATAATTTTAATCCATATCTGCCAACTATTACATTTTTTGCTGGACAGAATTTTTTTCTTTCATTTCAGATGGTTTTTATTTGTATCTTTATAAGCAGGGCCAGATTACTGAGAAATAATGGGGCAGATTGAACTACAGCTCTAAACCCACCCATAAAAATAGGCCCAATCTTTATGATGGTAAAATGACCAGCCACCCAGCTTGTAAAAAAGTCAGCCAAAATACCATGATATTAAATTTGTATTTCTATTTTACTGACAAAATCAGAACAAAATCAAACCAGCCACTGACTCGAGACTATGAGATCTTGCAATGGAGGCAATTATCTTAAGACAATATGGAATCAATCACCAATTATCTATTGTCTATACTCCTGAGCAAAACTGTGTAAATCAACAAGTAGCTCATATAGTGGTAGTGAAAGCAAGATATATGCTGAATGATTCAAACCTAGACAATCAGTTTTCCACAGAAGCTGTGTTCATGGCAGTTTATCTAGAAAAAAATTGTTCTTCTACAGTTGCCATAAAGGCAAAACTAGAAGTGTTTAAATGCACTGGCTGGTCCTACCCCAGGCAGAGGGCATTTTCCCCACCTGCATTGCACACGTATTTTCCCATTTTGAGAACAAATTTGGGTACCTGTTTCCTAGCACGGCGCCCCCAATTTTGATCGAAGTGCATATTATACAATCGCATCGCATGCAATATACTATCCCGAAAATACGCTAATTCGTATTCGTATTGATGGCACATTCGTATTTGTATTTACAAATATGAATGGATACGACATCGATAGAATACAAATAGGAATCACCATTCAAAAGAATGGTGATTCCTAATTTACTAAGCGGTTGTATCAAATTACTGCCGCTAATTATCGGTAAACGGCCTTTAATTGCCGGCCAAATACGCCAGGAAAATAGACTTCAATTTCCTGGCGTATTTGGCTTTAGCCTGCACGGATCAGTCAGATTCGTGCAGGCTTCAGTCTGTAAAAAAAAAAAAAGAAGAATAAATACATTTTAAAAAACGGCATGGGGTCCCCCCACGACTGTAACCAGCTCCAGGCTCAAAGAGCGGGGCCTGGCTTTAAAAATCAGGGAAAATTTTTCGTAGGGCTCCGCTGATTTTTTAAAACCAGACCCAGGCCTGGTTCCCAAAATACGGGGACAAAATGAATAGGAGTCCCCCGTATTTTAAGAACCAGCCCCAGGCCCAACCAAGCAGCAGAGTAATGTCACAGCCAGGGGACACTTATTATATAAGGTCCCGTGGCCAAAACATTAACTCTACAGACCAGTCAGCCTGGTCCCAGCAAGCCCATTAATGGGCCACATGCTGGGACTTGTGGTCCTCCAAGTCCCAGTATGCGTTGCAGGCTTGCTGGGACTCATAGTTCCACAGCAAAACCCAATGGTTTTTCTATTTTTTACATTTGAATCAGCCCGGTACCCACAGCCTAGGGGTACCGGGGACAGCACCAGGCTTCAGCCTGGGCAGGTAAGTTCTGGAGGGGGGGACCCCTTCATTCGGGGGGTCCCCAGGACCCCTGCCCAGGCTGACTGGTTGGTAGGGTTAATGTTTTGGCCGCAGGACCTTATATAATAAGTGTCCCCCGGCTGTGACATTACCCTGCTGGCTGGTTGGGCCTGGGGCTGGTTCTTAAAATATGGGGGACCCCTTATCATTTTGTCCCCCGTATTTTGGGAACCAGGCCCGCCCCTGGGGCTGATTTAAAAAAATCAGCGGAGCCCTCCGAAAAATTTTCCCTGATTTTTTAAAACCAGGCTCGGACAGTTTTTTTTATTTATTTTTCGATTTTTTTTATACACTGCAGCCTGCACGGCTCTGACTGATTCATGCAGATTGCCTATATGAATTCGTATTAGGGGCCATAGATACAGCCGCTAATACGAATGAATACGAAATTGGGGATTTACAAAGCAGTCGTATTTGACTGCTTTGTAAATTCCCCTCCGGAATACGAATTTGCATATGGCTAAAACAGCCATATGCATTCGTATTCATTCGTATTCTTAGTAATTTTCCCCCACAGTGTCACAGATGAGGCACAATGGAACTTCATGTGAGAAGAACCTGCAGGATCTGCATTCTAGCACTTTCTATACAGATTCTGACTCACACAGTTGTGGAGACGTCATATTGATCAGTGAAACAAAGTGAAGGAGTTTTGTTGCTTCAAATTGTTTTACTTGTGCAAATATAACACAAATTGTTATCAGAAAAGGTGATTAACGTGGCTGAGATCTCCGGGATCTGACTTTCTAAAAGGGCTCTTTGGAGTGACTGAAGTCACAGTTTATTTTAAAACATCTGTATTTACTGATACAGTTGCTGTTTTACAGCAAATGAAACAATCAGCCTATTGAGGTTAGTAATCACATCCTACCTGCATTTAATTAAATTAAATTTAAATTTAAATTTCCATTAATTGATCTCTAATATTACTTTCATATAACACACAGGTTAAAATGGGCATACCTTACACTGGGGGTTATTCTAGTTCATTCTTTCTGACAAAATCCTTCTTAGATGGACAAAACCATGTGCACTGCGGGTGGGGCAGATGTAACTTGTGCAGAGAGAATTAGATTTGGGTGGGGTTTTTCTTCAAAGTGAGATCTATATTGCAGCGTAAAATCATGCAGTCAGTATTTTCTCTGCACAGAAACAAAATAACTCACCCAAATCTAATTCTCTCTGCACATGTTACATCTGCCCTCCCTGCAGTGCACATGGTTTTGTCCATCTAAGAAGGATTTTGACAGAAAGAATTAACTAGAATAAACCCCACTGTTAGATGTCATATCAGCAGATATAGTTGATAGTTGACAATTGTCTACACAGCAGTGACCTTTCTAGCAAAGCTGAGTGACATCACAAAGAAAGCTGATCATGAGGGCATTTTACCTGATCAACCTATTGAGGTTATAAATCACATCCTAACTGCACTTCACCATTGCAATCTATCTACCCATCGACTATATCTAAAATGTAGGTATAAGTAAGCTTACTTTACAGTCAGCAGACATACAGGCCAGTATTCAATGCTCCCAATTCTCCGGGGGGTTTTTTGGCTAATCGGGCAGTTTTCACTCCTTGCGGTGAATCTGTTTCACTGACAATGTGATTCATCCTATTCAATGTTCACTGTTCGCCGAAAGCAAACAGTGAATGCCGGCCAGTTCTCCGTTTCATGGTCACTGCAAGTAACTGGAGTATTTCAATGGAGTTTTCACTGGGATTCGCTGAGAGTGTATTCAATGCTAGGATGGAGAACTGCTTTCGGTACTTGTTTCCTAGCACGGCCACAACGATCATGATCGTGGGCATCGTGAGGAAAAATTGGGGGCATCGATGCCCGCGATTTCCCCATAGGGAACAATGTTAAATGCCTCAATTTAGCCGCGATGCCCCCGATTTCCCATAGGAAACAAGGTTAAATGGGTAAATTTACCCAAATCATCATAGGGAACAATGTTAAATGGGCCATAAACCCCCCAAAACACCCCTGAACAGTGAAATGTCCCCCCAAAAGTATTTTACGCCACCCCACGATCAACGCGAACCCGAAGCGTGGCGAGCGCAGCGAGCCCGCGAGGGGCGGCGGTACGCGCCCTCCGACCTTTTCATACCCCCACTATCCACGTCGGCGTGGAGTTGAGAATAGAATAGTGTGGCGAGCCACTGAGCCCGAAGCGTGGCGAGCGCAGCGAGGGGACGCGGATACCTGTGAAGCCCGAGAAGGGACGCGTTTACCTATGAAGGTATTCGCATCCCCTCGCGGGGCTCGCTGCGCTCGCCACGCTTCGGGCACTATTCTATTCTCAACTCCATGCCGACGTGGATAGTGGGGGTATGAAAAGGTCGGAGGACGCGTACCGCCGCCCCTCGCGGGCTCGCTGCGCTCCCCACGCTTTGGCTTCGCGTTGATCGTGGGGTGGCGTAAAGTACTTTTGGGGGGACATTTCACTGTTCTGGGGTGATTTTGGGGCTTTCTGGCCCATTTACCATTGTTCCCTATGATGATTCGGTGAAATTGAGGTATTTAACATTGTTCCCTATGAGAAATCGGGGGCATCGCGGGTACATTGAGCCATTTAACATTGTTTCCTATGGGGAAATCGTGGGCATCACGTCTGGACCAATTAAGGCTTTTTTAGCCACATACGACGCGACCGACGCGATTTTGACTATTTTCAATGCATTTCAATGGTAAAATCGGGGGCATCGCGTCGGTCGCGTCGTATACCACTAAAAATGACACACGATGCCCGCGATTGTGGCCGTGCTAGGAAACAAGTACCCTGCTTTCTCCATGATTTTTGCCATGATTCGCCGTTTTGCATTCGACATCTTTTTTAGGTGAACAGGAAAGTGATCTTTTGAAATAAAGGATTTTAAGGGGGAAGTTTGGTGTCAAAAAATCATATATTTTTTCTAAGAAGGGGCATGCTATTTGTAATCATGTGCTTAAAGCACATTAATATATATTTAATTTAATTTTTTTAAAATGTTTATACACTTTGGCCAGCAGGGGCCCTCCTCAGTGTCAGGCGCAGGCAGGGAGACTTCCATCTTCCTGCCTGCCGCCTTCCCCCAGCTCCCTGCGACATTCGCCGCAGGGGTTAAAATTCGCCACCAGGAGCTCGCTGTCCCTGACGAGTTGAATAGGGTGACACGGAGGGCTGGCAGCCAATGCTCCAGCCCTCCGGAACCCTGCGAATGTGCAGCGAATCCTAAACAGGATTCGCTGCACATTTCGTAAATGTGCATTGAATACTGCACACAGTTGTGTTCTCATGCACCTAGCCTTAATACGCCATACAGCACGAGACCCACTGCCACTTCCAGACATAAAAACATTGTGAAAGATAAATGTAATGTATCATCATTTTCTTTAAATGTAGTGTCTTATTTGCAGTGCAAGCATAGCAAAACACCACTTTGGATTTTCATCTATTTAAAACTGATGAAAAACCAATCTAATTTGATCTTGTGTTTCATGTGCTACAACACACATGTACTTACATTTCAAATTAATATATATATATAAAAAAATCAACTGTTAGTAAATGTGTTTTATAGCCCCTGAAACACAATATCTATATATCATTTTTTTTAAATTTTAGATCTAATTGACCATTAGTAAATATTCGCCAAAGTGAACTACAGCCATTGGGCTACAATGTGGCCCCGTCGCTAGCTAATCAATTTTTTTTTACCGATGTAAATATTTCTAAAAACATTTTCTTTTATGCACACTGTATCAATGACCTCCTCATGATGTGGGTGGGTAAAAGGGAAGAGATGTGTTCACTTGTTGACTCCATTAATAATCTTACTTATCAATATGATCTGTTAAAAATCAATTATTTGGTTCTATCATTATCTGCAAATCCGCCACTTTTACTAATCTATTCCTCAGGCCCCTCCTTCTCTTAAAAGATCCCCCCTCGAATCTCTCTGCAGACAACCCCAAATCACGAAAAAATTAATTTCAACTATCTACCAGATCCTCAACACTTTCAACCATCCACAGAAAGAGAAACATGACGTTGCATGGGAATCAGATATGGGAGAGGAACTCAGCGTAAAAACTTGGTCCGATATCAGATTAGCTATTGCAAAAAGCTCTTTATCGACACGTATCAAAGAAAACGCATATAAAATCTATTACCGCTGGTACTTGGTACCAACCAAGCTTCACTCCATTTATCCTTCTGCCTCCTCTCAATGTTGGAGATCATGCGCTCAAGAAGGCAATCACCTCCACATATGGTGGAGCTGCCCAATTATTCAGCCCTTTTGGCTAGAAACCCATGAACTAATCAAAGAGATCCTAAACATTCATATGCCCTCCTCCCCATCTTTCTCCCTGTTGATGAGACCAGTCCTGCACATCCAACCTGCTTCACAAAAGTTAATCAACCATATCCTCAATACAGCTAAGTGTCTAACAGCCAAAAATTGGAAGAGCCTTTCCCCGCCCTCCAAACGTACCTTGGTCAATGCTATCTGGTCCACTTACAAAATTGAGAAGATCACAGCATTCTTAAACGATTCCACTCCCTCTTTCATAAAAACTTGGTCCCCGTGGACCTCCCATTTTCAATCCGAGGCCCCCTTGACGCATATCTAACTACTGATTTTGTATCACCCCAACCCCTCATTTAAAATTGCCTGCCCTCCCGGCCCTGACCCCCCTCCCACCCCTCTCCCCTATCAATAGTCTGTTTCTCAGTTTCAAAGATCCACCTCTTCTATCTTTATCCCCATCCCTTCCCCCCAGGCCCTCTCGCTCCTACCTCTTGCCCACTCCACGCCCTCTTAACTCCTACTCCTTTCCTTCCGTTCATTATGCACCGTCCAAGTCCATTTATGTTTCGCTGTAGCTACGCATATCTAACTACTGATTTTGTATCACCCCAACCCCTCATTTAAAATTGCCTGCCCTCCCGGCCCTGACCCCACTCCCACCCCTCTCCCCTATCAATAGTCTGTTTCTCAGTTTCAAAGATCCACCTCTTCTATCTTTATCCCCATCCCTTCCCCCCAGGCCCTCTCGCTCCTACCTCTTGCCCACTCCACGCCCTCTTAACTCCTACTCCTTTCCTTCCATTCATTATGCACCATCCAAGTTCATTTATGTTTCGCTGTAGCTACACTATAGCTCTATCGAGATTATATCTGGACCTTTCTTCAAAAACCAAAACGTACTCAATTTGTATGTACCAAGTTAAATGTTTTATTGGTTTTGTCTGTACTGAAATTTTGATGCGAAAAACCCAATACAAATTTATTTAAAAAAAAAAAAATCAATTATTTGGATGTTTCTATACAAATCACTGAGGCCCATATTAATAATCTATATACACAAAGCCCACCGACCAGAATACCCTATTGCACCATAGCAGCCACCATGCGCCCAGTCTAAAGAAGGGACTACCAAGATCCCAGATGCTGAGAACAGCTAGAATAACAAGTAATTCTGTGGAACTTGAAGCAGCTTTGGATAATGTTGTATGTAAATTCCTCAAAAGAGGATACGATTACTGACTTTTACAAAAAAAGAAACTGGAAGTTTTGAATACTTCCAGAAACCAATAGCTGACTAGTAATAAAATAAGTGATAAACAGAATACCATTTGTTACTAAATATTTATCCACTAGCTCAGCTTTACCACGAGCCCTGAATGCTCTCTGGTCCCTCTTGACTAGCAATCATGCTCTTCCTTGCTTTTCAAAAACCAAATTAATATCTAGCTTTAAGAGAGAAATAAACTTTGTGGTAAAACCCAATCTTGTACCACAGTCTCCTGATTGCACTCAGATTAAACCACCGGGATGCTATAAGTGTCCATCATGTGTCACATGCAGTTACCTAGACACTGGTACGTATATTAAACATCCTAGAACAGGCCAAATATATTCTATTAAACAGGTGGTCACATGCACCACCATGTATGTTATTTAAATCATTGTGTGCTTTATTATGTAGGCCAGACCAGCCAACAATTTCGTGAGAGAATGGAACTACACCTTTTAGCAATAAAATACAGTTTAGAAGGCAAGAATATTGATCAGCCGGTGGTGCACCATTTAAAAAAATTTCAACATACATTGGCAAGCCTCAGGTACCAGATAATTAAACACAACCCTGTTCCTAATCGTAGGGGAATAGAAGAAAAACATTAACCCAAAGGGAAGGCTGTTCTATTCTTCACACACTGGAAACAGTAGTCCCAAAAGGGATCAATTAAAAACACTTGGGGTATTTTTCTTTAATATAAAAACACCCAAAGCCCTATTGGCCATTTTTAAAAAGTATGACTTTAATTCCCAATAATTATACAAGATAGTGCTATTGGTGCTATGGATTATATTGCTCCATTTGAGAATGGACCACAATAGGTCATTCAAAATGCACAAAATATATTAAGAAGTTATCAAAACTTCTATGCATATTTAACTTAAGATATTTATATGTCACACTTATTCTGATGGCTGTTTATAATGTGTCCTTTATAATGTTTGTGATAATGAATAAATACCATAGGTGTGCGCAGTCCATTTTCTTAGGGGGTGCACCATTGGAGGGGCGTGTCCATCACCGCCTACTGGACATCAATGCAAAGTAAATAAGTGACTTATTTATGTATATGGGCTTCAGAATTAATCACCCCCCCCCCCCAAACACACACACACACACTAACAACAGGGACAGGGTGCGCCTAACCTAATCCTCTCTGGAGGATGGATGCCTGGTTGCTTGATCTATGAAATGCTGTACTATATATCCTGATGATGGTCTGTTCAAGAACGAACCATCACGTCGATGGTATGATTGAGTATGCATTAATAAAATTTTTAAAACCTTGACCTTGGTGAGTGCCCATTCCACCTGCAAGAACAGAGAGACGATGGCACGCTGAGGATTCCCTAAAACTTTGGTGTATTCAAAATTAACACACCAACATTTCAGGCTGGCACGCTCCTTTGTCAAGGTAAATAAAGTGAATTTACCTCGACAAAGGGGCATGCCAGACTTTCTATTCTCTTCCTGGATCCACCGTTCATGAGGGGCACCGGTGTGATTGTCCACGCTTGCCGGGCTGCAAGCACGCACACACACACACAAATATATATAGATGTGTAGAGATGGCCAGGCACTCTCCCTTAGTGGTAACTGTGACCCCGGTGCCCTCCAAAGGAGTGAATAAACAGAACAAATGGCACTGGATGGTGGCACTTTGAGGATTAATTTAATGCAATAAGCTGCAAACCAACGTTTCGGGGCTACAATGCCCCTTTGTCAAGGTGAATGCGAATCAAATCTGATTCACATTCAATTTTCAATTCACATTAGAATTTTGAAATGGATCCTCGGAGTGCCACCGTCCATTTGTTATATATATATATATATATATATATATATATATATATATATATATATATACATATACACATATTCCATATATGCCGGCACTCCAATTATACTCAACAGCTTGGTCGGTGCATAAAGTACTTTAAAGATGACAAAGGGTGTCCCATGCTTTTAAAATGACGTGGGACCGGCTGGTCCACATCCTTCCCCTTCAAACTCAAGTAAATAGATGACCGATGGGCCACCATCCTCTCTTTAAACATGCGGGTTGTTTGGCCCACATACCATAACCCACATGGGCAAATGATAGCATATACCACGTGTGAAGAGGAACACGTGAGTACAGATCTAATATAATACCTCTTATTACAGTGGGGATGTTGGAAGTCCTTGCACTTAATCAAATATTTACATGTAATACAGCTACCACAGCTATAGCACCCAGGGGGTTTCCTATACACATTGGGCGGAATCATGGCAGAATACTAATATTATCGGAGTATTCTGCCGTGATTCCCATGTGGGTTATGGTATGTGGGCCAAACAACCCGCATGTTTAAAGAGAGGATGGCGGCCCATCGGTCATCTATTGACTTGAGTTTGAAGGGGAAGGATGTGGACCAGCCGGTCCCACGTCATTTTAAAAGCATGGGACACCCTTTGTCATCTTTAAAGTACTTTATGCTGGATCAGGTCCCATTAAGTGCCAGGGGAGGTGATCGAGCCAAAAGATTGCTCATTATGGAGACCCAATGGATTTTGAGACTTGGGACCACCAAACCTGGTGGTCTCAATGACAAAATCAATTGGAACAGTCTTACCTAATCTTCCATTCATGTCCTTAATTCATGTATCTGTGCAATATAAGATATGTCCAGGCTTATGCCGTATAGTCTAAGATCTGTTTATATTGCAGGAGGAGTCCTGATATTGCCCATCGGTTGGTTAAGCTTAATCATTAACCTATGTATTATGTATATACAACATTATGTGTATGTCTAGTGTAGTTTATGGCTATTTATATGTATCTCTCATAATGGGGTACGTATTGTGTATGTTTTTCTATGTTCACTGTCTCATCGTTTTTATTATTGTTTAGGCATTTCCCTGTCCTTCAGCGCCGGCATCCACGGGGGGCAGCACCGCCCATCAAGGAGGAGAGACGTTTTCATCCAGTGGAACGCGGAAGTAGGTCTTGGAACGCACGCTGTGCGCTCCATGAGTGAGCTTCCTGTGTCCTGGAGAATGTGCGATGACGCACTTCCGGTATGGCGATGTGCGGCCGCGGGAGCTGGGCGACTGGACAGGTGAGTAATCAAACATGTTCTCTATATAAATGTTGTTTGGGGAGGAGTCGGGGTTCTGACTACACCATTGTACCTGTGTGGCTACCATCCTGATGACGGGGGTTGTATCCCCTGAAAGCGCTAGATGTTACTAGCCAGAATACACTTGCGGTGAAAAAGTTTATCCTGTGTCGTGTGCCTTCATTCTTGGAAGTCTATATATATACATATATATATATATAGATTTGTGGGGGCGGCACTCCAAGTAGCTGGTGGCTGTGGTTAAATGAAGCGGTGCCCTCCTCTGTGTCAGGGAACTCCCGACACTGTATGCAGCGGGTGGGGGGGACGGCGGCACTCGCAAATGAAACACTGGAAGAAATTGTCTCCAGTGTTTCATTTGCGAGTGCCGCCGTCCCCCCCACCCGCTATATATATATATATATATATATATGAATACTGAGATATAGAGAGCGCTGAGTTATATTCCACCACCTGGTTGAAAAGTGCTTTTACACCACATATAATCAAGTGTACAACTTCAGATTATACAACAATCATTTATTAAAAAGTTTATCCTTTTAAAATTTCATAGAAGCATTCGTTCATTTCTTTCGAGACGCCAAAACAACCCAACGCGTTTCGCCTTTTTCGCCTTTTACAGAGGCTTCATCAGGGGTTTTTAAAGGTGTACACTGCAAGTATTAAAAAATGCCAAACATAAATTGCACTTTTCATCATAGGACATAAATCCGATAGTGATGTAGATACATACCGGAACGAACAGTGCCAGTATAGATTCAATCACTGGTGGAAGTGACGATTTTTAGTAAAACTTCCCATAATCTATAAATATAATAAATTAATTCTCTTAGTTCACTAGTATCAGTCTGGTGGAAATTCTGTTGGGTAGAAGTCTCCTTAAGGTAAGGTTGCATTGTGATGTACTGGGTTTAGAATAGGTTTCTGTATCTGTATATGGGGAATACCACTCTGTCAATGGTCTCTTTTGAAAGTATATGTCTATTTTAGCAAAATGTGGGACATCTCTGCATATTGAATGCTGATCTTTGTAGCCTATTTTGGATCATGTTATCAATAAGCCTGAACATGCTTAAAATTTTTTTTATATTTCACTAAAAGTGAATTGGACTTAGTCTGGAACAAAAATTTGTAGAGGGTGATTCCTATATAAATTAAATTAAAATCCCACCAGTATGAAATTTAAATAAAACTTAAAACTTACAATTAAAAAAAATGTCTATAGGCACTGGCACTTGATATTTCGATATCGGATCCCTGCTTACATTAAGATCCTTCCACCAAATGGTGAGATAGGTTTCTTTCTACATTTGGTATGTAACACTTATCTTCTGTATTTCATAAATACCCGGTTTTACTCCAAGGGTGATAATTATGCACTATCTTTCCCCTGTTAGGCTTTCCGCCATCTTTGATTCTTTTTGTGAAAAAAATATTTAAAGACCTATTTCCTGGGCTGTTGCCACTGGACCTGTTTTTACCACTGTAGGTACCATTAATTGTACATGCTCTCGTCCTCATTACCTTCAGAATTTTTTTTTTTTTATTAAGATAATTAATTTATTATATTTATAGATTGTGGGAAGTTTTACTAAAAATCGTCACTTCCACCAGTGATTGAATCTATACTGGCACTGTTCGTTCCGGTATGTATCTACATCACTATCGGATTTATGTCCTATGTTAAGCATTATGATGAACAGTGCAATTTATGTTTGGCATTTTTTTAATACTTGCAGTGTACATCTTTAAAAACCCCTGATGAAGCCTCTGTAAAAGGCGAAACGCGTTGGGTTGTTTTGGCGTCTCGAAAGAAATGAACGAATGCTTCTATGAAATTTTAAAAGGATTAACTTTTTAATAAATGATTGTTGTATAATCTGAAGTTGTACACTTGATTATATGCGGTGTAAAAGCACTTTTCAACCAGGTGGTGGAATATAACTCAGCGCTCTCTATATCTCAGTATTCACATTTCTTTTTCATCTCCCGCTAACAGGGGTGACTTATAGAGTAGCTGCTCTCTTGTGGCGCACTTGGGGTCATCACCCACTCATATATATATATATATATATATATATATAAACAGTAGTTTGGAGGTGCGGCACTCCCCGCAAATTAACAGGACATGAAGTGGTTTAAAGGCAACGTTTCAATGTCTTTATTGCGACATTTTCATCAGGCTAACATAATACATGACAGGAACATACCTTTATTCACCTCTGTGCAGTTAGGACAGCGTGACTCCCCGCCTCCCACACAGTGGGCGCTTAGGGATGACGTCATCCTGCTGGTGGATCGTGCTACCATCACCATGGGAACACTAGACAACAAAACGAATACAAACAGAACAATGATATGCAGGCTCATGCTGGGTACTTGCTCTAATCGCTATAATAAACCATGTCACTTGTGCATCGTTTCACATAATAAGCAAATAGGGAAAACAATTACTCTGACTTTTTGTAAGTAATAAAGCGCATGAACAATAGCAAAATTGGACCAGCAGCATTAATGAATAGTACTAAGTATATTAACATTGTGCGCATTGGACAAATATGTCTTAAAGTAAAAAGGGAGGAATTTCTTAATGTTAAGAAAATCATTATTATAGCTTCCTGGCAAGACAGCTGATGCCCAGGTGCTCATTTAACCCCTTTGGGGCCAGGGTATCAAGGCGGTGGATCCACCTGGTTTCACATTTCAATAGTAACAAACCACGGTTTCCACCTCTCAGGTTCAAAGGAACATGATCAATCATTCGGTACCTTAAAGAAGGCAACGAATGTTTGAACGCCACAAAATGTTTAGGGACAGGTTGATCACATTTGCCTCCTGCGAGAGCTTATATTTATTCATATTAAAACTTGTAGTAGAGCCGACTAGTGGTCGGCCCTATCTGACATCCCCTTTGGTGCCGTACCCATCGGCTCAGCCTTGTACCAAGGGATCCAGCATTTAGAGGGTTCACAGTTCGCACTGCGCTTAGCGCAAGATACATGCCCTGCATATTTGTCACAATCCCTATCCCTCCCGTAGAGTCTCACAGACTGCACGGTCTTGCACATAGTCACTTTGTAAATAACCCCTCATCCACACAGCAATGTGAGTTGCTGAGGCATCCCTCCCTCCCCCTCTCCTTACATTAAACGGCATTAGCAATCATCAGCAGCCGTCACGGGGATTCCCGCATGACGCGCCTCCAGCCAGCCAGGTGTTGCCTAGCAACATGACGCCTCCAGCGCCGCTGTTGGTGCTGAGTGACAGCGCAAAAAGTTTGAAGTTCTGGGCGGGCTTGGCACCTTTTATGCTATGTTAAATACTGCTTCATTGCCATTATGCTGTACCCCTGATGACAACTGGTTGGAGTCCAGTTGAAACAGCCCGACGGATCTGTTTAATGTTACCAGAGATGTTTGCCATGTTGTAAATTCATCTTAATACACCCATCTTCTTTCAACTAAAAACGAGTGCTGGTCTGTCTCTTTCCTTGCTGCGAAGTTGAGTAAGTGCTACTATTCTTGATACTTTTCTGGACCCTGCACCACTGTTGCTGTAAATTGTACTCAGAGTGCCGTTTTGGATTCCACTGTTATATATATATATATATATATATATATATATATATATATATATATATATATATATATATATATATATATATATGAGAACCAGAGGGGATGTGATTTTCCAGTTATACATATGGTTGCTGTAACAGTTTTACACTTGGAGGCTCATGTTTAGTTGGAAAAACCCATTGACACATCTGAAGATGCACAAGATCTACAACACATGTCATAGCTTTGCATCAAGAACAACATGTGTGTACATGATAGTGGCTTAGAGAAAACTGACATACAGCTTAGAGATGTAGCTTTATAGTATCAGCAGCAAATGCTAAACTCTAGACCATTGTTTATCAACCACTGTGCCGTGGCACACTAATGTGCCTTGAGCTGTTCTCAAGTGTGCCCCCAGCTCTAGAGATGCCCAAACCAGCTTACAGCCACCACAAGTTCAACTGTTATTTACTGGTCTCTTCTTTTCATGTAAAGGGCCAGTATGTTTTATTTTTGTTACCTGTGGGGACCAGTGTGATTGTTTTTTATATGGAGGCCAATAGGTTTGGTTTTTCCTGTGGGGGCCAATGTGTTTTTTTCCCTGTGGGGATCTTATGGTGTGCCTTGGCAATTTAAAAATCTTATTTAGTCTCCCACAAGGTAAAAAGGTTGAAAATCACTGCTCTAGACAGTATTTAAACAGTGTTATTAGTAAATAATTAACATATTATCAACCATATAAAAGGGGATTTTTGTAAGAACTTACCGTTCGAACCCCTTTCTCTAAGTCCAGTCCGGTGACACAGCTCACGATGGGATGTAGGAGGGTCCACAGGAGCCAGGCACCTATGCTTCAATTCTTTAGGAGCAGGCTCCTCCCTCTGCATCCCACAATGCTGCAGTTCAATTTCAAGAGCACACTAGGATACACAACTCAGTACAATGCCTGAACATCTTATATGCAACATCATAGAACCATAACATGACAACACATGAAAGGTATACTTAACTGCGCGTGAGGGAGGGATCACTGTGTCACTGGACTGGACTCAGAGAAAGGGGTTAGAACGGTAAGTTCTTAAAAAAATCCCCTTTTCTCTTTCATCCAGTCCGGTGACACAGCTCACTATGGGACGTTTATGAGCCGGTCCTTTGGGAGGGTACGCTCAGACTGACAGTTCTCATCACTGCCCGTCCGACGCGAACTCATGAAACCTGTAAAATTTGGTAAAGGTGTGAACAGAGGACCAGGTGGCAGCCCTACACAACTGTTCTGCCGTAGCCCCATGGTGCACCACCCACGAAGCAGCAACTGACCTGGTGGTATGTGCGTTTATCCGAGAAGGAACAGGCCTACCTGCTTTACAGTAGGCAAATGCAATGGTTGACCTTAACCAACGAGCGATGGTCTGCTTAGAAGCAGGCCACCCAATCTTATGCACATCATACAACACCAACAGCAAATCTGATTTGCGAATGTCCTTTACCCTATCCACGTAAATCCGCAAAGCGCGAACCACGTCTAACTTTTTTAATTTGTCCCTATGTCGTACCCCTTCAGGGGGAGAAAACACAGGAAGAACAATGTCCTGGTTTAAATGAAAGGAGGATACTACCTTAGGAAGGAATTTAGGTACTGTTCGAAGCACAGCCCTGTCATCATGAAAGATTAAAAATGGTGATTTGCAGGACAAGGCACTCAATTCTGACACCCGTCTAGCCGAGGCAATGGCTAACAAAAACGTAAGCTTCCAGGAAACATACTTAAGATCGGCTGATCTTAAAGGTTTAAAGGGAGGGTTCTGCAAAACTGACAGAACCAGCAACAAATCCCAAGGCGCTACCAGCTGCCTGTACGGCGGTTTAAGCCTAGTAACCCCTTGTAAGAAGGTCTGAACTTCTGCCAGCAATGCTACTCTTTTTTTAAAGAAAATCGCCACGGCTGATAATTGAACCTTCAAAGACTACAGGCTGAGTCCTGTGGAAAACCCATCCTGCAGAAAATCCAAGAGTCTTGACAACTTAAATCTAGACGTGTGAACTCTCTGGCGTTCACACCACCTAATATATATCTTCCAGACCCGGTGGTAATTGGCTGCAGGCACAGGCTTACGAGCCCTAAGCATGGTCTGAATAACTTCATCAGAAAACCCTTTCTTTTTTAATAAGGAGGTCTCATAAGCCACGCCGTCAAACTGAGACGAGCTGGGTCCGTGTGAAGAAACGGTCCTTGTATTAGTAAGTCCTGACAAGGAGGAAGTCGCCAAGAATCCGTTGGCAATCTCAGTACATCGGAGTACCACGACCTCCTGGGCCAGTCTGGAGCAATGAGAATTGCTTGTACTCCTTGACTCTTTATTCTCTTCAATACCCTTAGGAGCATGGGCAACGGAGGGAATATGTAAACCATGTGAAAATCCCAAGGAACTGTCATGGCGTCCACTGATGGATCCCTTGCTCGAGTGCAAAATCTCGGTACCTTGTCGCCATCAGGTCTATGTCTGGTAGACCCCAGCGATTCACAATCTCCCAAAACACTTCCTGATGAAGGGACCATTCCTCCTCCAGCAGAGTCTCCCTGCTGAGGAAATCCACTTCCACATTTCTGATGCCTGGTATGAACACAGCCCAACTGAAAATCCATGAGACTTCCATCATTGCCATCTTGCTGCGGGTCCTGCCCTGATGGTTTAAATAAGCCACTGTGGTGGCATTGTCGGACTGTACCCACAAGGGAGATCTTTTCAGGAACTCCTCCGCCTGAATCAGTGCATTCCAGACTGCCCAATGTTCCAGAATATTGATGGGAAGTGTAGATTCTTCTTCTGACCAGAGGCCCTGCAGCCGCAGATGGAGGACTACCGCCCCCCCCCCAACCCTTTAGACTGGCATTGGTCATGATGACCAGCCAATTCAAGGAGCGTAGGAAACGTTCCAGCTGTAAAGTCTCCACATCTGTCCACCAGATCAGAGAGTCTCTCGATTCCTGAGACAGGATTAACCTTTCTTTTTTTAAAGTCTTCGCGTTCCTCGACCAGCAAGATAGGATGTTCCATTGGAAGACCCTTGAATGGAATCTGGCAAACTGAAGGGTCTCGAACATTGTCACCATTTTCCCAAGCAACCTTACTCCTTGCCACACTGTAGGTGCAGGTGCTTGCAACATATCCAAAACCATCTGCCGAATTTCCACTGCCTTGGGTTCTGGAAGAAAAACCCTGTGTAGGTGGGTATCCAGGATCACCCCCAGAAATTTCAGACTCTGTTTGGGTGTTAAATGAGACTTGGGCAAATTCAGTACCCAGCCTTGGTTCTGTAGAAATTGCGTCGCAATGCTCAGATGTTGCTGAAGCGTCTCCGACGATTCCGCCTTGATCAGCAGGTCGTCCAGATAAGAAATAATGGTACTCTTTACCTATCACGGCGCCCATCGCGGGTACATTTATGTCTGGCCGCGACCGGCGCGATGCCCGCGATTTCCCATTGAAACCCATGTTAAACATGGAAATCGCGTCGGTCGCGTCACGGCCGGCCATAAATGTGCACACGATGGCCGCGACGCGATGCCCACGATTTGCCATAGGAATCTATGTTAAAAGGCCCGATGGACACGATTTTCATGTTAAATGGCTGAATGGACCCGATTTTACCATAGCAAACAATGTTAAATGGGCCTTAGAGCCCAAATACTTACCCTGAACTCTGAAATGGCCCCCCCAATTGTTTACGCCACCCCACGATCAACGTCAACCCGAAGCGTGGCGAGCGCAGCGAGCCCGCGAGGGGCGGCGGTACACGTCCTCCGACCTTTTCATACCCCCACTATCCACGTCGGCGTGGAGTTGAGAATAGAATAGTGTGGCGAGCGTAGCGAGCCACCGAGCCCGAAGCGTGGCGAGCCCCGCGAGGGGACGCGGATACCTTCACAGGTAAACGCGTCCCCTCGCGGGCTTCACAGGTGTCCGCGTCGCCACGGACACCTGTGAATCCCGCGAGGGGACGCGTATAGCTGTGAAGGTATCCGCGTCCCCTCGCGGGGCTCGCTGCGCTCACCACGCTTCGGGCTCGGTGGCTCGCTACGCTCGCCACACTATTCTATTCTCAACTCCACGCCGACATGGATAGTGGGGGTATGAAAAGGTCGGAGGACGCGTACCGCCGCCCCTCGCGGACTCGCTGCGCTCGCCACGCTTCGGGTTGACGTTGATCGTGGGGTGCCGTAAACAATTGGGGGGGCCATTTCAGAGTTCAGGGTAAGTATTTGGGCTCTAAGGCCCATTTAACATTGTTTCCTATGGTCAAATCGGGTCCATTCATCCATTTAACATGAAAATCGTGTCCATCGGGACTTTTAACATTGATTCCTATGGCAAATCGTGGGCATCGCACGATGTCCATGTTTAACATGGTTTTCAATGGGAAATCGTGGACATCGCGTCGCGTGCGGGCATCTTTAGCCCGCATACGACGCGACCGACACGATTTTTTACCTCACGATGCCCACGATCAAGATCGTGGGCGCCGTGCTAGGTAAAGAGTACCGAAATAATTATTATTCCCTTCAGCCTGAGGGCTGCAGCCATGACTGCCATCACTTTTGTGAACACCCTCGGCGCCGTTGCCAGACTGAAACTGCCAATGGTTCTCTCCAATTGCAAACCTGAGCAGGGACTGATGTTCCTTGTGAATCGGCACATGAAGATATGCAACCTGAATGTCCACTGATGCCAAAAACTCTCCCGGTTCTATGCTTAACAGCACTGACCTCAGAGACTCCATGCGAAAGTGATCCACCCAAAGATGCAGATTTAAAGATTTCAAATTTAGAATGGGCCTGAATGACCCGTCTGGTTTCGGTACTAAGAATAGGATAGAATAAAATCCTTTCTTTCTCTCCTCCTGAGGTACCGGAATTACCACCCCTTTGTCCTTGAGAGACACGGCTGCTCCCAGAAGCGCGGACCTCAGTGATGTGGTCCATGGTTACAGAGTAGGAAGAAACCTACGAGGGGGAGGACCCCTGAAATTTATCCAGTAACCTTCGGAAACAATGGAAAAAACCCAGGGGACTCCTTCCACCTGTCCCGAAACTGTAGGAGGCGACCCCCCACCCTGATCCCAGAACAGGGAGCCTCCACCCCGTCATGCAGAGGACTTGTCGTCCCCTTTTGCTGTATGCTTCTTTGTGAAAACTCCAAATTTTGACTTGGGAGTTCTTCCTCTACTGGCCTGGAATCTTCCACATCCTGCCTGTCCCCGGTTAGACGCTCCTCCTCTAAAGGTGGAATGAAAGGACGGCTTAAACGCTCCAAACTTCGAACCCGTAGGCTTGGAAGTGGTGGGTAGAAGAAAAGTTCTCTCCCCCCCCCCCCATGGACTGTTTGATAATATCTTCTAAATCAAACCCAAATAGCTACTCCTCTTTGAAAGGCAGAGTTTCCAGAGGATTCACTATCCGCTTCCCATGCCTTTAACCAAAGTGCACGCCTGGCTGTGACGGATGTTACCGAAACCTTTGACGCCATCTTTGCACCTTCCTCACCGGCTTCGCAGATGTAATCTGCAGCACATCTCAACTTTTCAGCTAATAAATAGGCCTCAGCATCCTGCTGCAGCTGGTTGCTCAAACTGTCCGCCCCCTTTATCATTGCTTTAGCAACCCAGGCCGAAGCGATAATGCCTTTCGGCAACCTTCCAACTTTTTATCCACTTGGTCTTTAAAAGTCGCGCCACCCTGCACCGGTAGAGCTGTGGCTTTGGACAATCTGGCTACAGATTCATTAACCAATGGGACCTTTTCCCATATTTTAATATGATCCTCTGGCATGGGATACAAATTTGCATACTTCTTAGTCATTAACAGTCTTTTATCTGGGGATTTTCCTGCCTCCCCTAATAAGGAAATCATCCCTTAATCCCAAGGGAATGAAACTGGGTCCTTGCGACTCTTTTTAAACACACACTGAGCAGGGGTTTTCTCCTCATTAGCCAAATTTAAGGCTTGCTTTACCGCATAAATTAAATCCTCAATACCAGAGACTGATGAATCTACTTCCTCACCCTGGGTCCAACACAAATCCTCTTCAAACACCCCACCATCATCTGAACCTGAAGTCAAAAGAGGTGGTGTAGAAAAAGAATGTCTATTTGCCATATCCTCAGAAGACTTGTAAACTGCTCCAAAAGGGAAGACATCTTATGCACCCCCTGAGCAGTAACCTGCATAGCCTGCAGTAAAATGGAATCCCTCTGCGCTGGGGTAACAGACCCCCCAGAAGCCTGAGATAAAGGCACCGGGCTAGGAGATCCTAACAAGGAGACCCTTTGCCTGTTCAAAGCCTCTGTTAAGGCATTCATGGACCTTCCTAACGCAATAGCCCAAGCCGGCTCAGCTGTCTCAGTCTTTTGGGCCCGCGACCCACAGGGAACAGCATCACAGGAAGGGCACTAGGGATGCCAATCCCGGGGCATTTTTTCAATCCCGGGAATCGGGATTGAAAAATGCTCAATCCCGGGATTCCCGGGATTGGCATCCCTAAAAGAAAACCGCCCCTGTCCCCCTTACTTTAGTGCGGTGGAGCGGGCTGGCGGCGGCTGTCCCCCAGGAGTGGTGGAGCGGGGCTTGCAGCGGCTGTCCCCCATGAGTGGTGGAGCGGGGCTGGCGGCGTCTGTCTGGCGGCGGCTGTCCCCCAGGAGTGGTGGAGCGGGGCTTGCAGCGTCCGTCCCATGAGTGGTGAGCGGGGCAGGTGGTGGCTGACAAAGAGTAATGCTGTGTGCGGCCGTGGCCCGTGAGTGTGTTCTGGCGCCGGAGGTGCAGCACTGCGGCCTGCGCAGCGTGACCCATAGGTCACACTGCGCAGGCCACAGCGCTGCACCTCCGGCGCTGAAACCCGCTCGTCACCCCTCCCCTCCAGTCAGTGTCACGGACACTCTCCCCGTCTGACCCCTCTCGGCCGTACCCCGCGTCGGTAACAGCCGGGCAGCGTCTGAGCGTGTGCTCAGACGCTGCCCGGCAATAGACTGTACAATCCCGAAATCCCGGGATTGGATAGTCCAATCCCGGGATTGAAATCCCGGACATTTTGGGGCCAAATCCCGGGATCCCGCCGATCCCGATCCCGGGATTGGCCACCCTAAAGGGCACAGTTCCCCCTGGTCCAACTGTTCACATTAAAACTTCACATTACATTTCTTGCAGTAATCAAACATGTCACTCGCTCCCTCCTCCCCAGCAACAGAAGTGCACTCGTCAGCCATGTTAAATAACACAATGCAAAACGTCAGACACAGCACAGAGCAATTTATTAGTGTACTTAACTGTGTCCTTGTTGCCAGTAATCAGCGGAAGAAGCACTTTCCAGGAGAGACCTCTGCACAGCAAACTGGCCAGTTTCAGCTCCGCAGCAAGGAGAGAAACGGCGCCAGAGCACAGAACAGGAAGAGACCAAGTCTCTGCATCAGCCTTCCCCCCCACCCACCCCCCTCAGTCGCTCCCATTAGTGCCTCTCTCTTCTCCAGTAACTCCCCCTCCAGGGACCACTTGGAGTTGTCTAGCAGCGCTGGACTCCTGTACAAGATGTCAACTCCCCTAGGGGATTTCAGTCTTGAAACCCAGTAAAGATGGCGGCCGCCATCGCTGGGGGACCCGTCCCCAAGATCCCCTTCTACACAAGGCGCTGGTTGGGACGCCCCGGAGCCCAGGAAAACCTCTATTCTGCTTTCAGAGGTAAGCGCTGTACAGAGGGAGCAGCCGCTTCCCTCTGTACACAGAGACTGACAGGACGAGCTTCTGTCAGTCTCTGCTGCACTCTCAGCGTGTATCACTTCAAGCTGAAGTTACATGCTGGGAAAACCTGCACTAGTAAAAGTTAATAAATTAATAAAACCTAACTAAACTAATAAAAATCTAAAGAAAAAAACACAGCAGCAGCGCAGCTGCTCAGCATAGCACCCACTCCTTTGGGCACCTAAGTCGAACTGGAGCATTGTGGGATTCAGAGGGAGGAGCTTGCTCAGAAAGAATTGAAGCATAGGTGCCTGGCTCCTGCGGACCCTCCTACATCCCATCGTGAGCTGTGTCACCGGACTAGACGAAAGAGAAAACTATTTAATACAGGGGAGGGGGTATTCAGGCTTGACCACTGGGCTGAAAATTTGCAGCCCGGCCAATTATCCATCGACTGCGCATTTGAGGATGGTAATTTGCCGTTTACTGAGTGTCAGGGAAAACACAGGCATTTTCAGGAAAGTTGTGTGACGTCAGCTTCGACCTTGATAAGAATGTTTCTATCACACCGGCTGAGTGGGTCCTGGGTTACGCACAGACTGCACACACTGGAAAATCATTTCATTGTGAATTGCGAACAGATTTGCAGCTAATCACCAATATGTGAAATTTTCACAAGCCTTTTGCATCCTTGCACAGTGCAGGATTCTGGATCAGGGTGAGAAATTGGGTGAAAACGGTCCAAATTGGATGTGTTTTGACATCCACTCCAATGTGCGGTCCAGTGCGCACCAGGTCAGAGTCGGAGGTCGGACGTGCTGCAGCGGAGAACAGGGTGGCATGCGATACATCACATGCAGAAGGACCTTCCCGGGTGGCTTGAGGGGTTCGGATGGCCATAGGCCATACACTGCTGCGAGACATCACAGTAGTGTATCCCCACCCTTAGGCTGGGTAGATACCAGGCAGACATGGTGTCAGGTAAATATACAAACTTACTGATCGCCTGCTCAATATGTCAGTCCTCTCATCCAGCTGGGCCAAGTGTTGCCTCCTCCATAGTGTGAACGGGATACGGGTCTCTCAACCCGTTTAACTCGTTCACACCGCACAGCAACACAGCAAACCGGTAAGAACTCTGCTTTCTGTGTTGCTACCCA